>NC_061509.1:61959947-62000980 GCF_022539505.1 Lolium rigidum
CTAGGCCGCGCCGGGTATGGTGTGGTGGGCTCGTGCCCCCCTCCGGTCCCTCTCGTGTGTTCGGATGCTTCCGGGGATTCTAAGATCTTTGGCGTTGATTTCGTCCGATTCCGAGAATATTTCGTTACTAGGATTTACGAAACCAAAAACAGCAGAAAACGAGAACTGGCACTTCGGCATCTTGTTAATAGGTTAGTTCCAGAAAATGCACGAATATGACATAAAGTGTGCATAAAACATGTAGATAACATCAATAATGTGGTATGGAACACAAGAAATTATCGATACGTTGGAGACGTATCAGATATGTAGACAAACAAAGAGTCCCTAGTATGCCTCTTAACTAGCTTGTTGATTAATGGATGATTAGTTTCATAATCATGAACATTGGATGTTATTAATAACAAGGTTATATCATTGTATGAATGATGTAATGGACACACCCAATTAAGAGTAGCATAAGATCTCGTCATTAAGTTATTTGCTATAAGCTTTCGATACATAGTTACCTAGTCCTTATGACCATGAGATCATGTAAATCACTTATACCGGAAAGGTACTTTGATTACATCAAACGCCACTCTGCGTAAATGGGTGGTTATAAAGGTGGGATTAAGTATCCGGAAAGTATGAGTTGAGGCATATGGATCAACAGTGGGATTTGTCCATCCCGATAACGGATAGATATACTCCGGGCCCTCTCGGTGGAATGTCGTCTAATGTCTTGCAAGCATATGAATAAGTTCATAAGAGACCACATACCACGGTACGAGTAAAGAGTACTTGTCGGGAGACGAGGTTGAACAAGGTATAGAGTGATACCGAAGATCAAACCTCGGACAAGTAAAATATCGCGTGACAAAGGGAATTGGTATCGTATGTGAATGGTTCATTCGATCACTAAAGTCATCGTTGAATATGTGGGAGCCATTATGGATCTCCAGATCCCGCTATTGGTTATTGGTCGGAGTGAGTACTCAACCATGTCCGCATAGTTCACGAACCGTAGGGTGACACACTTAAAGTTGGATGTTGAAATGGTAGAACTTGAATATGGAATGGAGTTCGAATATTTGTTCGGAGTCCCGGATGAGATCCCGGACATCACGAGGAGTTCCGGAATGGTCCGGAGAATAAGATTCATATATAGGAAGTCATATTCCAAGTTTGGAAATGATCCGGTGCATTTATGGCGAGGTTCTAGAAGGTTCTAGAAAAGTCCGGAAGAAATCACCATGGAAAGTAGAGTCCCGGAGGGACTCCACCTTGCATGACCAGCCAACCCTAAAGGGGAGGAGTCCAAGGTGGACTCCCCTAGGGTGGCCGGCCAACCCACCTCAAGGAAAGGTGGGAGTCCCACCTTGGGTAGGACTCCCTCCTTGAGTAGGTTTCCCACATATGGGAGGTTTTAGTGTTGGGGTCTTATTCGAAGACTTGGACTAGAACTCTTGGTGCTTCCACCTATATAATGAGGGGCATAGGAGAGGGGGCTGACCACTTCAAGCCTCAGCCTTGGCCGCACCCCTTAGAGGGCCGGCGCCCAACCCCCTCTCTCCCCAAACCCTAGCGGTCTCTCTCCTCCACCACATCCCGCACGCTTAAGCGAAGCTCCGCCGGATTTCTCCACCACCACCGACACCACGCCGTCGTGCTATCGAATTCAAGAGGAGCTACTACTTCCGCTGCCCGCTGGAACGGGGAGGTGGACGTCGTCTTCATCAACAACCGAACGTGTGACCGAGTACGGAGGTGCTGCCCGTTCGTGGCGTCGGAAGCGATCGTGATCAAGATCTTCTACGCGCTTTTGCAAGAGGCAAGTGAACGTCTACCGCAGCAACAAGAGCCTCATCTTGTAGGCTTTGGAATCTCTTCAAGGGTGAGACTCGATACCCCCTCGTTGCTACCATCTTCTAGATTGCATCTTGGCTTGGATTGCGTGTTCGCGGTAGGAAAATTTTTGTTTTCTATGCAACGTTATCCTACAAGTTACCTAGTCCTTTCGACCATGAGATCATGTAAATCACTTATGCTGGAAGGGTACTTTGATTACATCAAACGCCACTGCGTAAATGGGTGGTTATAAAGGTGGGATTAGGTATCCGGAAAGTATGAGTTGAAGCATATGGATCAACAGTGGGATTTGTCCATCCCGATGACGGATAGATATACTCTGGGCCCTCTCGGTGGAATATCGTCTAATTAGCTTGCAAGCATATGAATGGTTCATAAGAGACCACATACCACGGTACGAGTAAAGAGTACTTGTCGGAGACGAGGTTGAACGAGGTATAGAGATACCGATGATCAAACATCGGACAAGTAAAATATCGCGTGACAAAGGGAATCGGTATCGTATGTAAATGGTTCAATCGATCACTAAGTTATCGTTGAATATGTGGGAGCCATTATGGATCTCCAGATCCCGATATTGGTTATTGGTCAGAGAAGAGTCTCGACCATGTCTACATAGTTCACGAACCGTAGGGTGACACACTTAAGGTTTGATGTCGTTTTAACTAGATATGGAATATGGAATGGAGTTCGAATGTTTGTTCGGAGTCTCGGATGGGATCCAGGACATCACGAGGAGGTCCGGAATGGTCCGGAGAATAAGATTCATATATGGGAAGTCATTTTCCGGGGTTCGGAAAAAGTCCGGTGTTTTGACCGGAGCTTCTAGAAGGTTTTGGAAGGACCGGAATAGTCCGGAATGTTGTGGAAGGTTCCGGAAGTGTCCGGGACGACCCGGGCTGTCTAAGGAAGTCCGTAGGGTTCCATAATAGGTGTATCCATGTTTTCCTTAAGGGTTAAGAAGTTTCTCCTAAAGCAGATTCGGATTTGGCAAAAGAGTCCTAGTTCTGGTAGGTTTCGGCTGACAGAAACCTACCGGAACTCTCCCAAACTTTGGGGGCAGGTCTTGGACGACCCAAGGACCTTTTCCACCTATAAAAGGCGGGCAAGAGGAGCCCCAAGAGGTGCACAAGTCGCAGCCCTTGCCCCCTCTCCCCAAACCCTAGCCGCCCCTTCCTCCTCCTCCCTCTTGCACGGCTACGGCGAAGCCCTGCAGGATTTCTCCACCACCACCGCCACCATGCCGTCGTGCTAGCGGGATTTCGAGGAGGATCAACTACTTCCGCTGCCCGCTGGAACGGGGAGAAGGACGTCGTCATCAACACCGAACGTGTGACCGAGTACGGAGGTGCTGCCCGACTGTGGCACCGTCAAGATCTTCTACGCGCTTTCGAAAGCGGCAAGCGATCGACTACAGCAACAACGAGATCTAATCTCGTAGGCTTTGGAAATCTTCGAGGGTTAGTCTCATGATCTTCTCGTTGCTACCATCTTCTAGATTGCATCTTGGCTTGGTTTTCGTTCTTGCGGTAGGAAATTTTTTGTTTTCTATGCTACGAATCCCATCACGCGCCGCCGCGACGCATTCCAGGCGGGTGGCCCGGACATGATGCATCTCCCCGCTAGAGGTGATACAAGACGCATTTTCGGCCCTGGTGGACGCAAACGATCATTCAGCGTCCGTTTGCGTCGCCCCGTTGGAGATGCCCTAAGGACTGAAATAGTCTAGACCTGAGGGACCGTTGGAATAAATAGTCTAGATTTTTAGTTGAGTTGGTTAGTGCATCAACTATAAAGGAAGAGCAACCTTGCTTTTGGTACTTATATTGTACTCTTTCCATCAGAAATTCAATTCGGCTCCCGGGTGCATATGCTCCCTCTACCAAAAAATCTTATTTTGAAGTGTGAAAAATTTTTGAAAAAAAATTCTACATGTACATCTTCATAATATATGTGCGCTCGTCAAGTTTCAAGAAAAACCAACATTTTTTGTGGACTATGAAAAAAAGAGAAATTTTATCTTGTAAAAAACATTATTTCTAGCACTGAGTTTTGTCTTTTTTACACACGTCACATGACAAGTCGATTTTTTATGAAACAACTTTATAAGCGTGTAGCACGTGAAGATGTACGTGCGAGTTTTTCATTTCAATTTTTTTGAAATTCAAAATATGTATAAGATGCATTTTAAACTAAAGGGAGCATATGCTCCCATGTTCCTCTTTCCATTTGAAATTATAATACTCTCTAACTTTTTATGCATAGCATGTATGCAGATCGATTTTGATATGCAGCTCATATGTGCATTAAAATATTTTATAGTTTGTAGCGAAGAGCCGGAGAGTGTAAATAACACTATGTATTTGTTTTTGGCATCACATCGAGAAGGAGAAATTCTCCATGCTCATACACTTACCAACTCATGGAACTTTTTTTTTAACACACTCATGGAACTTATGGAAGCCTTCTTTGGATACTATTCTAGACGGCTTCACTAAAAAATGAACTATTCCGTATGATTTGTTTTGAGGGGAACTATTCCGTATGAATGATATGCCAAAAAAATATATGGCATAAATTATCTTATCCAGCTCTAGAGCTCCTGCAAAAAAAGATCACGCTGACCCACACCGCGCCACGCCGTTTCGTGTAGCTTTGGCCCTGTACTTTGGCTGGAGTCAGTGCATGTACCTCATCCGTGGGCCCGGAGCCACGTCATCCAATTGGATGGCGACGTCACTGTCCCCGTGGGTCCCGCGATGTGCAGCTCCCGCTTTTGCGCTAGTGCGTGCATGGACAAATCATACCCAGCCCTCGTGTCCGCATGTGCTATTTGCAAAAAATATGCTGGTTGGTGTGGTGGCTTTTGCCTATTTGCAATGAAGGGCTCGTAGAATAATCTTTTTAGGATTTGAGGCTGCGTTTGTGGAGAGTGGATTTTAACCAATTTAGCAAAGGGCCTTTCTGGCCAATTTATGATTTTTTTATTAGTACCAAGCAGCTAAAGCACGATGCTTCATCTTTGTTGCGGTTTTGGACGATAAGGACACATTTGTACACCATCTCCTACCAATTAAGAGATAATTCTTCCACCATGCCAGAATTTTTGTCCTCATCCATTGCCTTGGGCTTTTGTGTATGGTCTCATCTCTCGTAGGCTTTGTTTGAATATTGTTAACCTCCCCACCCAAAAAAAGAAGAAGAAAAGAAGCATCGGCAAAAAATAAAAATCCATATTACAACGACACAAAAAATGCTCCCTATTAACTATAAGAGAAGAACACAAGCCTTACAATTTTTTCATCCTTTCCATTATTACCAACTAAGAGTTCGTTAGCTACATATCCAAACACCAAACATGTCGAACTCGATATAGAAATGCATGCTTTCCTTCTTCCTCGAGAACTCCATGTCCTTTAGGACGCGGACTGGTGGACCCAAGATTTTCATCATGCCTAGACGCAATGTAAATCCAGCCAAATTTTGATCAATTTTTTTTATAATCAAAATAGGCTATACCGCCGACCGGAAGCTTGGCACGGGCTTAGGGATGGTTGGGTCCTCCTATGGACGTGGACATGATCTTTCTTACTTGTATGTCCTCTTTGCACTAATCGATGAACTGGTTGCAATTTTTATAGGATAATATTTTTGTGGTAGAATATGGGATAGAGTATTATTACCAATCCCAAATCTTGTACAGATGTGAATCCATTTTCATTTGGGCAAAAACTTGCCCATTGTTTCCTGTGAACCACACTACCCGGAGAAGAAAACAAAGTAACACGGAGGGGCGATTTGCAAAAGAAGCAGCTCTTTGGGCTTTCCAGTGGCCTGTATCTCTATCCTGCGGAGAATCTGCCACCTCCCCGCCGACGCCGACGCCTCCTTGCTTTCTCTCCCCTCCTCTCCCGTCCTCATCGCGATCCCTTCCGCCCGCCTCCTCCACCCGAATCCAGCGCCCAGCCCAGGTGAGCCGGCCGATCGATCCCTCCCTCCCGCCGAGCCGAGCCAGAAATCTGACCCGAGTCTCGCTCAATTCGGTGCAGATTCGAAGCGCGGGCTAGGGTTCCGTGCCGCGGCGATGAAGGAGAAGCGCGGGCTCGAAGCACCCGCCGCCGCAGGCGACGGAGGCCCTGACGCTAAGCGGCCGCGGCCCCCGGCTCTGGCTAGGTTTGAACCTCGTGGAGTTTTCAGTACTTGGTCTGTTGTTTGTATAGCTGTGTGAATTTAGTTGTGATCTAGCGGCGATACAGTTAGGACTCGGAAATCCATGTTCAAAAATTTACTGCTCGTGACTTGGTGCTGTGTAAATTGAAGGCCAGTAAATATAATCCTTTGTTTTTCATGTACCACTGGAGGTCTTGTGTTATTTTGGAGTGATGTTTACGCTTTTAGTTGCTGTGCTGAACCATAACTTTGATCTATAAGTAACCATGGCCGAGTTGAAATTTCCTTTCTGAGATTATACTTTTTGGTTCTACAAAGATTTTAAGCTTGATTTGGTGTGACATGCTGGGGAGACGGCGGGATTCTTGCTAAATTGGTAGTTAACTGTTGAAGAAAGGACAAGATCCGCAATGAGTTGCTTTGGGAGAGCACACTCGTCGTGACCTGTAACAGAAACTCCTGCCCTTACCATTGAAATCAAATAAAACATAGACACTACACATTCATTGTATGGTCTTGCGGCATGACTACTCTCATCTTAATATAGCGTGTAAAAGGAGTTTGTGCGTCATACACTTAGGGGTCGCGCCATAGTCCAGCTCTTTAAAAAAAGTGTTATACATCGTCCAGCACGCATCCGGAAAAAACCAAATACACCTTTTTTTCTGAGCTCGACAGCTTGTTGCCATCTTTAACTCGAGGCTAGTTATTCCCTCCATGCCTTTTCGAATGATGTTTTAGCCTCACACATGATTGAGAAAATACATGAGATTACTGCAGTGTCCATTTTAAATTGCATTCTTTGCTATCTAATGGAACTTGTTTGTTTATTAAACACCCCGATGGCCAACTGACATGAATCTACCCAATTAATGGCAAGAACCCAACTCTATATGTCATTCAAAGAAAATGATGGAGGTGTATATTTTGTAGGTTATGTTTATTATAGGCATAACCTTTATACTCTTCTCCTGTTTATTTTAATAGCATAAGCATAACATTGTTTAGTGTTACCATATGAACAAATGTAGACATTTCTGGTGCATTTAGCACATGCCACGTTCCTGGTTGTGGTCTGTGTTCATGTACTGTTGGATACTTGGATGTGCTACAGACTACATGGATCATTGTAGGACAACTAGCAAGTCTTATTTTAGGATCTTTTAGTAACTAGCGTATCTCATTTGCCTGCATATAGCTGTAATCGTGATTCTGTCTTGAAATGCTAGAAGACTGACATGCACTAACATTTTGATATTCTGTTGTGGCCTGTTGAATATAAGTTTAATATTATGTGAATGGTTTAAGCGAACGTCTAATTGTTAGTGTTTATCTTCCATCCATATGATCATTTGATCAGGACAATAGTACTTATTCATTCTATTTGTACAGTGTTATTGTTGAAGCACTAAAGGTGGATAGTCTGCAGAGGCTTTGCTCATCACTGGAACCAATTCTCCGTAGAGTGGTAAGAACAAAGAGTGTACATACTAAGCGTAAATATTTGTTCACATCGCTTTATGGAGTTGCTAAATGTCTATTGGAATTTCGTGTTTCTTTCTTTAGATTGTAATTCCGTACTTCTTGTTTGTAGGTTAGTGAAGAAGTGGAGCGTGCCTTGGGAAAACTTGGTTCTGCTGCAATCACTGGGAGGTATGGTATCAAACCAACAATGAAGCAAATATATTAGTTTCTTGGTTAAAAGTCAACATGTTACTTTGTGTGTAAGATTCACCAAAATGTCTGTGTGGTGCTTTGTCCGTGTTACTTGACATGGATATGCCTCTTGTATGATATGTATCAGGTGTATCAGAGTATTTTGATTATTTTTGAAATATTGATGCACACTGGTTCATGGCATAGAACCCTCTGCCAGACAACAAAACTCGTCGTACAATGTAGGAGTATGCGAGTACCCAAGCAGTTACCCTTCCCCATCTCCTCTAGCAACCTCCATCTCCCCCTCCAGTGCGAATTAAAACAGAAAGTTGGATGATGCAGGCAGGTTGTTGCTCAAATTAGTTGGTATGGGTTCATTGAGAAGAAGGTTCATCTCTTGGCAAAGATGGGGCACAATCTGTTCCGTTGTAAACTTTTTTCTTTGTTTCAATCTATAGAACCCTGTTACAACTTAGACCTAGTTCAGGACTGCAATAACGGCAGTGGGATCTTGTGTGCATAGTTGATCTGAAATGAATACAAATTGAAAATGCTTTGTGTGGCGTATGTTCTACTTGGAGATTCTATGTTCCTAGTGCCAATTCTAGCCTAAACAAACTATACTGTAGAATACTTCTTAAGTTTTCAAATGTATGTATGCACAGTCTAAGGGCGTACCCAGTGCCGAAAGCTCGCTTACATTGCGGGGTCTGGGAAGGGAATTTCTAGGCAGTCTGTCCCTTGTTTTTTCATGAAAAGAGGCTGATTTGAACCCAGAACCTCCAGAGCAAAAGTGGAGATCTACCAGCTGTATCAGTCTGTTAAGGAAAAATCATGTATCGCCGTATGCCCTTATCCTAGTTTTTCCTAAAATCTTCTAGTTGTATACATCCACCATTTAGATGTACTTTTAGAGTTGGGCATAATAATTAAGAGTGTGGATGAATTGTCATATTTGCACTTCAATCATTTCCACGTCCATCTTTTTTTCCCCACCTATGCATTAAATTACCTCTTTGACAAATAAAATTAAGTACATAGTTTGCATTTGCTTTGAGGCCTAAAAGGCGAGCAACTGCTTTCAGAACCATCTGATACTAATTATTTGCTACCTATTGGAATAATTCAGGTCTTCTCCAAAGCGAATTGAAGGTCCTGGTGGAAGTAATATGCAACTCCAGTTCAGGACAAGATTGTCCCTTCCCCTTTTTACCGGAGGAAAAGTTGAAGGGGAGCAGGGTGCCGCAATTCATGTTGTTTTGCTTGATTCTGGCACTGGCCGTGTTGTATCTTCTGGACCAGAGTCGTCTGCCAAGCTTGATATTGTTGTTCTAGAAGGTGATTTCAACAATGAAGACGAGGAAGGCTGGACAGGGGAAGAATTCGACAGCCATGTAGTGAAGGAGCGTGAGGGAAAACGTCCTATTATAACTGGCGATATACAAGTCACATTGAAAGAAGGTGTTGGCACAATTGGGGAGTTCACGTTCACAGATAACTCTAGCTGGATAAGGAGTAGGAAATTCAGACTTGGTTTGAAAATTGCCTCAGGATTTTGTGAAGGTGTTCGCATCCGTGAGGCAAAAACTGAAGCTTTCATGGTTAAGGACCATAGAGGAGAATGTAAGTCCTCTGCCATGATCATCACGTGCTTCCTCTTGACATGTCTCTGAAAACTTTGAATTTCACTTCTTTAGTGTACAAGAAGCACTATCCACCTGCATTGAAGGATGAGGTCTGGAGATTGGAGAAAATAGGGAAAGATGGGTCGTTCCATAAGAGGCTGAACAAATCTGGAATTTTAACAGTTGAAGAATTCCTTAGGCTTGTTGTTCGAGACCCACAGAAGTTGCGCACTGTAAGTTTGTTTCTTTTTAACCAGCCTTTCTTTTTGTTGTTATTTTCGTTCTAACTCTTATGCTGTTCTGCTGTGGTAGATCCTTGGAAGTGGTATGTCCAACAAGATGTGGGATGCTCTAGTTGAACATGCAAAAACTTGTGTCCTAAGTGGAAAATATTACATATATTACTCTGATGAGAACAGAACTGCTGGTGCTATTTTCAATGACTTATATGCATTCTGTGGGTTGATTTCTGGCGAGCAATTCTATTCATCTGAGAGTCTCGATGATAGCCAAAAGGTTTGTGTTATGGGCATATATTGGGGGCATTTGATATCTATTGTTATGTTTGAACTTAAATATTGTTTACATCCATTTTAACATGTCATTCTAGACAATTAATTAAACTTGTCCTGCTGTGGAGTATTGAAAATGGATATGTAGACGGCTGGCTTCATGTTATATCACTTTGGTTTAGATCTATCCACACACCCTTCTTATATTCAAGAATGATCGTCATGGATCATGTGTACTAACTATTAAACTTCTGGACCCTAAACACACTGACTGTTCATTAGGTAAGTTAAACCATCAATTATAGCCAGTTTATTAAATCTGTTTAGAACCTTTTCTGTGCTTATGTTGACTGCAGCAGCTTCTCTTTAAATAACTCTACTTATGAGTATTTTTACCGCTCTAATCAGCAGAAGTGAAACTTTTTAGATAAAGCCTTGAGTGATTAGAATGGTTTTGTTTGGTACAGCTCTTTGCTGATGCATTGGTGAAGAAAGCATATGACAATTGGATGTATGTCATTGAATATGATGGTAAAGCTCTCGTGAATCCTAAATCGAAGAAAAGGGCTGCACCAATTAGTCAAGCTGAGGCTCACGCTCCTCCTGCTGCATATGTGCAGCGCATTTCTTCAACGAGTATGTCAGGCCCATCATCAGCAGGTGAGCAGCACCTAAGTGCTTAGATAAAGTATTTTTTATATATTTTAATTCAAAACTGGGAAAATAGGATCTGCTCGTGGTATAAACATATTAAGCAGATTAACCAAAGAGTGTATGGAGTATATGCATTATGTTACTGTCCCACTCTGGAATAGCAGTCCTTGATAACTATATGTTTTGTTTCATTAATTTCAGGCACAACAGGTTCTATAGGATATGATGGCAACCAGTCAGCAACACAGTTTGCTCAGCTTCAAAGTACACCCGCCAATGTTCCCGCACCATATGATGACACCTTTTCATTTTTGCCGCCTAGCATGTTGATGGGGTCTGTCAATCAAGGAGCTGCCAGCGACGCCATGGGTCTGGAACTGGGCCAGTTGCAACAAGTAATTTCTCAAGGCCAGTCAATTCAGCCTGCAAACATGGGCTACGATGATTGGCATCGAACCCGTGATAACCAGTATGCTGATGACTTCACCGAGGACATCCGCATGAAAAGCCACCAGATGCTGGAGGGCGAAGACATGCAGCAGCTGCTCAGGGTCTTCAATATGGGTGGAGCTTCTAATGGTTTGGCAGATGAAACGTTTGCCTTCCAGTCTTACATGCCATCCCCATTGCCAACAATAGGTTTCGATGGTGAGCCCAGCCGTCCATCTGGCAAGGCCGTTGTTGGGTGGCTCAAGATAAAGGCAGCTATGAGATGGGGAATCTTTGTCAGGAAGAAAGCTGCAGAGAGAAGGGCACAGCTTGTTGAGCTGGAGGATGAAAGCATACCTTAGACGACACATGCTCACTGTTAGATGTTACTGTTGAAATGTGAAATACCCCCAGCTGCTGCTGCAAACTAGTTCTTTGGTTCACATTATTCAACCGAAACTAGCTTCTGTAAATCTACAGCGGGTAGCTCTGTTATCTTGTAAAAAGAACGTCCCTGTATAATTTCGACATGGATTCTCGTTTAACTTTGTACCCGTTTTTTGGTTAAATTCGTGCAGACTATTACTGTAGAAAACGATGTGAATTAATGTGAAACAGCGTTATGCTGATATGGCTAGAAATCTTTTGTGGTCCAGAACTTGTGGAAGGACGGACACCTTTTGTAAGGTTCAATTATTTTGCTGAACTGGTAGTACATGGGCATTATTATGTTCCTATTAATAGCTAATATGAACCGACCATAATTTGCCATGTTTGGCCTGGTTCTATCTTGAGAAGTGTTTGTTTGCAATCCGTTATGTCATTTGCCTATCAGAACCTCATCATTTCATCAACTCAGGAGACGGTCTAGTAAACTGGAAGGCAAATTGAACCAGTGCATATCTTTTCTGTTTCAGTATACTGTATCATAATCATGGCTGGAGCCTGGAGCGGAAGTGGCTACCTATCGTGTTCGTGGTGGCTCCCGCTTTTATGGTTTCTCGTTGACGCCGGCCTCCATGAATGGGAAGGCTACACAGCACAGGGGCGGAGCTGCACATGCAGGTAACTGTACACTGCCTTGCACACCATGGTAAAATAAAAATTCCATCGTAGCAAGCATATGAGTTCGACCTATTTGCTGTTTAATCCCATGGTGAAAATTCAGCAGGACTGAGAGTGAGAAAATTTATATTCCATATTTGACCTCTCGCATACGTTGAAGTCTCTGAACCAACCATTCAAAAAATAAAAATATAAGTGTCTGCACCAGCACTGACAGCAACGATCCATGCTCCACGCTATAAGCGCGCGCGCGCGAGGCCAACGCTTTCCGCGCGCGCGGGGCCAACGCCGCTACTACGTACGTGAGCGTCCGTGTCCGACTCTACAGAGCTCAATTCGGCCAAGCAGCTAGCACCTCCACCAGCGATGGCACCGGCGCTGGCGAGGCTGCAGGCGGCGGCGACGTCGGCGAGGGCGGAGACCCTGCTGCGGGGCGCGTGCGCGGCGACGTCGGCGTCGGCGGCGCTGCTGCTGGGCCTGAGCGCGCAGACCAAGACTGTGCTGTTCGTCCGGAAGAAGGCCGTGCCCAGGGACGTGGAGGCGCTCTGGGTGCTCATCGTCGCCGCCGCCGTGGCCGCGGGGTACCACGCCGCCCGGCTCGTCATGCGCCTCTACTCCGGCAGCAGCTTCGCCGGCGCCGGAAACGACGGCGGCCGGAGCCGCAGCAAGGCCGTCGCGTGGATCTCGTTCCTCCTCGACAAGGTGAGCTGCCTGACCCTTCAATTCTCGCTTAGTTTCTTTCCTGAAAACATGGCCGGCCGGGGAGCAGCTGTAGAGTTCCTGAAAAACAGGGGGATGAAACAGGTGTGCGTGACTGGCCCGGCGCCCAACTGTTTCCATTAATGCGCGCTCAATGGAATTATCGTGAGCTGCCTTTGCTTGCCACAGCGACGGGTGAAGGTGTACGTCGCTTTTAGCCAACAGCTAGATGGACGGCTAGCTCATTTCGTGCGTGCAACTTGAAATGCAATCGATTTCTGATGAAATTCCGATTCACCTACAAATTAACCTCCCAACTCACCCTCACTGTCACCACCACCGTTGACGTGCTTCTCGTCCGTCTTCGACTGACGCCTGACGGTACGCGAATAACCGTGCGTGTCCATGTCACATGGATTAACTTGGTAACTTGGTATGCATCTCGTTCGATCAACTGACGAGGATGAAAGGAGGCGCACTAACTCAGGCGGATGGTTGCAACGGTACGCCGTCTCCGACAGGGCCTTGCTTAACTCGCGCGCGCGCGTGACAAGAATCTCCATGGATTGATTGATGGCCGACCGTACGCGCGCGCCAACGGCAACACATTAACACTCGATCGTCAACCAGTAGCTACCTATTTAGAGCTATATACATATTATCTTGCTGGTGAACAAATTAGGCTCAGTTCTCATGTTAGTCTAGCGTGTGATTAACAATGTTGTGCCCTCCGTGTGAAAAAATTTCCGCAGGGCTGCGCGTACGTGGTGTTTGCGAGCAGCGTGGCGGCGCTGCAGGCGTGCTTCGTGGCGCTCATCGGCGTGGAGCCGCTGCAGTGGAGCAAGCTCTGCAACATCTACACGCGCTTCTGCGTGCAGGGCGCCTTCGGCATGGTCTGCGGCCTCGCCGCCGCCGTCGCCATGGCCGTCCTCTCCACCTTCTCCGCGCGTGACCTCTTCCGCCTCTACTCGCCGCTCGGCCGCCGCGCGCACACGCAGCGACAGCTGCTGGGAACGGCCACGTCGTCGTCGACCACAGAACTGCTTAAACCATGAGAAATGCATGATTATTAGGCTCCTTGTGATCTTCGTTTGCCTCGATTGGCTCTAGCGGTAGCAAGGTCTCTGAAACTGGAATATAATATATACATGCATTTGGTCATGAGTAGTATAAAGGGAAAAAATGTTAAATTATTTCAGGATTTTTTTCGCAACAAGATAGAGAGAACCAGGTTTGCCAGTTTGTGAAACCGCGTGTAAGTTTCAATGTTTCATCATGGTCAGTTGGTCATGAACAGAAGCATACCACCTTTTTTTTTAGAACAACAGAAACATAACACCTCCGGTTTTTTTTGCTCCCTCGCGTCGCTCCTCTGGCGGCTCGGGGGAGAAACCCTAGCGCCACCACTAGGCCCTCCCTCTCCCTCCCCCGCTTCGCCGCCGCCGGAGGGGACACCGGCGAAGCCGTGCGCGCCTCAAGGATGGTGGCGGCGGGGCAGTTGTTTCTCCGCCTCATCTTTTCCCCTCGCGTTTCCCCGGCGCGGGGGCGCCTGCAGGCGGCAGCGGAGGTTACGGGCTGGCTCGCGGCGGCCGGTGTCGGCCCGGCGGGGCTGCCTCGGGAGGCCGCGGCGGCACTGCTTCGGGCGGCCGCGGTGGCGGAGCTGCTTCGGGTGGACGCGGCGGTGGTGCTTCATCGGATGGCCGCGGCGACGGGCTGCAGCGGGAGGCCGCCGCGGAGGGGCCTGTGGATGGCCACGACGGAGGAGCCTGCCGGAGGCCATGGCGGCGGTGCTGCTTCGGGATGCTGCGGCGATGGGCGGGCCCCGATCTGGGCCTATTGGGCCATGCGGGCCATGGCCGCTGTTGGCGTTGGCGGCGTCTCCGTCATGGCGCTAGGGTGGCACGGTATGCGGCCATGGTCTGGCGCTGGGATGGCAGTGCGGTGGCGGCTTCGGGTGGTGCGGGGAGTTCTTGTCTGCGGTTTTTGGCGTTCGTCCTCGAGCCCCGTGTCGGTGTTGGTCGGCGTCCCCTCTATGTGGTGTTCCGGCGGCGCCCACGGTGATCTTCGGCGGTAATCCGTTGGCTTCGGGCTGTGCTGCCCTCTGCGCGTCAGCGGCTACATGTGGGCCAAGAGGTTGCTCAGCGGCTGCAGGTGGTGGTTTGTGCCGGTCCTTGTTGGCGGGCGCGAGGTCTTGGAACTCTTCGCTGGGCGAAAGCTCTGTCTTGGCGGCTAGCCAGGACCGACGACGGTGACGCCTGTGGGCGCCGCTTACTTCTTGAAGGCGTCGTCGAAGCGGGTGTTTCTTGTTCTCCGCTCGGGCTCCCCGGGGGAAACCCTAGATCCCTCGCGGGATCGAGCGTGGACGGCGCTCTTGTGTCGTTTTGCTTCTTGGGGCCTCGCTTTGGATGTCCACCGGACAATGGGACTTGTGGAGTGTTTTGGTGGTTTCGGCGGAGGCGGGTTCGCCAGGCGGGGCGCGACCTCGGGGCTGGCGTGTGGTGTCGTGTTGTAACGGTTTTTCGGCCTGTTTTCCTCATAAACGGGCCAACTCTTTTCTCCTATATCAATGCTTTTGCCTCGTTTCAAAAAAAGAAAAGAAACATAACACCTAAAATAGAGCAAATTTGTGAACAAAATATGGCCACTAGCCGAAATGAGGCCCGGTGTTACATATCCTTCTTGCATTTTGCAAAGCGGGCCGTACAGTGTTTATCAAATGGGCCTATCTGTTGCATCGAATTCACGTGCAGCGAGGTCAGTATGGGCCGTGAATGAATGGAGCTTCTACCCGTTCCCTTGGCCTTTCACAATAGTTTTTTTTTCTTTGCGAAGTATCCTACGATATTTTACTGATGTGGCATGTGATTTAAAAGAAATGAGATGGTTGTTTTATCTTAGCTAAGATACATCCCTTGAGGATAAAGAATTTTCTGGACATTTATGTATAAACAAATGCAGAAGCGCATAAGAATGAATCTTCTTTTTTATAGTCATTGTCACATGAGCAATTCACTATGGTTGTTGTGAGGTTGTGGGCACTGTGGCTAGGCGAAAGACAATACACGAGGAGATTTTGTAGATCCCTCTCTCGATTTTCGGCTCATGGAGCTAAATATCGCATATAAAGTCAAGCCAATGCGGTCAATATGAAATGTTACACCAACAAGTGCAGTCTAGCTTGCTCATCCCGCTAGTTTCATTAAGCTGAATGTTGATGCAGCAGTTTCCCGAGGAGCATCGGTATCGCCAGTACTAGGTATATCAGACCCTTCCATATTACCAAACCGAGTGATGACAACAGTGTCGTGTCCCTCATGGGGACAATGTTTGTGCAGCTAAAACCTCACAGGGGGCTCATTTGTGGAGCTAGAACCAGCCGGAGGGACCACCGGCATGGACCCGGGGTGGTTATTTCCCCAATTCCTTTTGTGTAGATATTTGTTTGGTAACGAGCAGAGTTGGATGCATGGTGTGGGTTTTGGTAGTCCTCTTTTGCGGTGTGTTGGATGGGCTTTCCACGCCTCATCGTTCGTTTTGATTCAGAGGAACATGGGGCCTTGACGTGTGAAGGGTGGTCGTTTGCCGGGTATATCGGTCTTCACAAGACTCTTGCATATTTTAGTTGTTCGATCAAGGATGATGGGTAACGATGATGACACTTGTAGCTAGCCTTGATAGATGCTCCTCTATTGGCAGTGCGTGTGGAGTCGAGAACTCGAGATTGGTAGCCAGGTCAGTCGATGCCCTTTGACGTGTCATGTTCCATGACGGCCTGTGTGGTTATCGATAAACTATTTTCCTTGATTTTCTGTTAATTAAGTTGCAACTTTTGCTCTCTTAATAAATGAAATGCGAACTATTTTGCATCGTTTCAAAAAATAAGCAGTTCATACAAAGCGCCTTTTGGGAAAAATCCCAGCGTTGTTCTTACATGGTCAAAAAATAAAACAACACATCTATTATATCATTTCATTTTATCAACATTACACAAGCAGGGCGAACCAACAAACTGATATCTCCTGCAAGAATAATCTGATCATGTACCCTCCCGTAGTTTCTTTCCCCATTTGGTGTGATCTATAACAGCACCATCAGTGACTGCGTTCCTGAGAAGCGGAGCGGCGGCTCTTAGCTTCTCGGCGCGGCAACTTCGGTAGGGATGCCAGCGGCGAGCCTGGCTCTCAAGTCCTTCCTTAGGATCTTGCCGGAAGGGTTCTTGGGAATGGAGTCGGTGAAGTAGACCTTGTTGATCCTCTTGTAGAAAACAACCTGCAGTTGCATCATCGAATATCTTAGACGTGACACATGGGCTCTGCAATTGCTCGTGAACAAAAATGCAAATAATTGACTGGCTGAACATGATTAGCACTAACTGACTACTTATCACATAGTGGTAAACCAGTTGTTCTGAACTTTCTGTACAACAGCAGTTGTTATGCGTGAGAGCTGTGTTGAAGCTTGAACATTAATTTACCTCCTTTGAGACGAATTGTTTGATCTCGTTCTCGGTGATCTCAGATCCTTCGATCCTCTTAATGAAGGCGACCGGGACTTCGCCGCAGAGATCATCCTTCACCCTGAAAGGGAAATAACCAGGAGGAAAATGAGCATTCTTTCTTTCAGCTGAAAAAAGAGGAAACACGACACTACAGTTGTAGCCACAAAAAAGGGAAGAGAGATGTAGTATGTGGCTTACCCTACGACGGCGGCGTCCTTGACCTCCGGGTTCGTGAGGAGGAGGGCCTCGAGCTCCGCCGGCGCCACCTGGAAGCCCTTGTACTTGATGATCTCCTTGAGCCTGTCGACGATGAAGATCTCGTCGTCGTCGTCCACCAAGCCGATGTCTCCGGTGTGCAGCCAGCCGTCCTTGTCGATGGTGTTCTTGGTAGACTCTGGGTCGTTCAGGTAACCTGCGTGATTCATTCCCCGAAGCGATGACGGTTAGTTCAGAGAAACCATCGTCGTCGTCACAAAATTCTAGAAACCATTAAAACAATGATCTTATTTGGTAGTACGGGAGATTTCCTCCGAATCATTCAGCATTCACATGGGATACCGCAAGGAGACTAGGAGACAGACATTCAGAAACAGCCACCATAACTGAAGTGCAGTTTGCACATGACACTATGACAGCATTCAGTTATTGGAACCTGACCACCAAACTGCATTTGCAGAGGTACACATCGATGATCTCAGGTGGGCGGTGCCGACTGCCGACCATCATTCAAGCGCATTCAGACGATGGCTTCAGGTAAGCCAAAAAAACTTACTGAACCACATGTGGCAGTTCTCGTTTGCTGTTGCTGCAGCATGGATACGATACAAACTGTCTGAAAGTGAACACCTCACATGGGATGAATGAACCCGAGATTCTTGGGAGGATCATCCAAGGAGTTGATAGGACAGGGCCCTTTCACGAGAAATGTTAGAATTGACTCGTGACACCAGCTCGGTTCTTCTGCTGGCTGGAGTGGAGTTGGTCACCCATTGCATTTGGTCGTTGGTTTGGTTTTATTTGGTACAGTTTGGTTCATTAGTGGTTGTGACACAGATAGATGCATAGGAATCGTTGGCGTGAGTAGCACCTTGACCACGACGGCACGGCCTCTCTGCACTGAAGATGCAGCAACCATCTGACGTGATCTCCACTTCTCACGCCAAGTACACAGCAACCGACGACGATTCGTTCTAAGTTTTCAGTACACCTAACAAACTCCCTGACACTACTACTTCAGAGGCTTCATTGCTTTCTCCCTCAGCTGTCCAACGCCTGGCAGGGTATTGTATAATACAATTTGTATCCTGGGTTGAGCACTACACGGAGTGTAAGGACAAATGAGATACTACTACTTGTGTCAACTGGACATAAACTAATGCTAGTGACCGGTTCCTCCAACATGCTTGTGCAGTCTCAGCTGTTGGTGCCTCCACTACTGCCATAGACATGCTCACAGCCTGCCAATACCTAAATACTATACTTCCTTCTGTTCCTTCACCAAATTTTGGCTCTAGTATTACCTTAGCTACTTGCGCATGTGTGGGGTCGTTGGATCTTTTGATCATGTGCCACTTGGATTCTGGAACCTTGCCATGGTGACTGACGGTGAGCTGTGTGCTATGTGCAGGCAGGCAATCTGAGAACGTGGATGTATGATTTTCAGGTTGTTAGCAACGTGCGTCGCTGTTTATTTATTCGCTGACAGTATTCTACAGGTTGTAGTCAGTCTGCCGTGCCAACAACCACGCGCCTGCGGCTGCTAGCACGAAAACGTGGAGTGGAGGGGACGGGGAATTCTCTTCCGGTCGATTAACAATCATTAGGATTGGACCTTGTTGGACCAGACCACTAACTAATCAAACAACTTTGTGCACACCAAGTCTCCAACCACTTAAAAGTGGCCTAACTGCACATCAACTTCACTTCATTTTATTTTGTTTTGCAATGCGTGAAAGGGAGTTTAATTTGAAGTTGCCAGGAAAATTCAGGTAAAATGGGACAATGTTTTCTCTTTCAGAACTACCGGACCAATGCAAATGGGGTTGTGCTCATCCAATCCAGGTTCCTGTCGAGCAGCGACGTCGCGTTGGACGACAAACTTGTTGGTTGCCGTCGTTCGGCCTGATCGCACAAGTTAGTCTGCTATATGCGCGACTTTTCTTTCCTTAAGGCAAAATGCGATGTGCCAAAGCAAAGCACCAAGTAGAGGTTAACGCCGCGACAGGAACCAGCCTATCGAGAGAGACCATCCGATCGAGATGTAGGGTTTTGTTTGCAGATGAAGGGGTGTGGTGCGTACCTATCATGATCTGCTTCCCGCGGACGCAGATCTCGCCAGGCTGGTTCCTGCCGAGGGATGCGCCGGTGTCGGGGTCGACGACCTTGAGCTCGGCGTTGCGCACCACGGTGCCGCACGACCCGGACTTGACCTTGAAGGGCTCCTTGGCGAAGGCCAGGCACATGGCCAGCACCGGCCCAGCCTCGGTCATCCCGTACCCCTGATCGAAACAAACGCAGCTCATCGTCAGTCAATGTCATTGATTACCGAGCTCGTGTACACCGGCATTGCGCGATCGGCGGACCTGTCCGAGCACGGCGTTGGGGATCTTAGCCATGAAGGCGTCCTGGAGGTCCTTGCCCATGGGCGCGGCGCCGGAGAGCACCATGCGGATGGAGGCGAGGTCGTCGGCGGTGACGCGGTCGCTCTTGGCGATCTCGACCACGATGGGGGGCACGAATGGCGCGATGGTGATGCGGTGCGCGCGGACGAGGTCCACCAGCGCGCCGACGTCGAACTTGCGCATGATGACGATGGCGGCGCCGACGCGGAGCCCCGCCAGCAGCACCGTGTGCAGCGAGTAGATGTGGAACAGCGGCAGCAGGCACAGCAGCGCGTCCTCCTTGTTGAAGCACACGTTCGGGTTCGACCCGTCGACCTGAAAATGTTCAGAGTGGTTTACTGTGTTAGAGTGCTTCTTCTGGGTGGGTGGGTGGATTTATTTTTTGAAAATGCTGCTCGTTGGCGCCAAACGCATCGCCCGCGGAGCACGAATCTTGGCGCCTGGATCGGACCAGACCCAGGAAAAGGCACCTGGTTCTGCGGGCCCAACGCGCTGCGAGCCGTGGAACCTACGCATGGAGCACGAGATGCCAAGAATATAACCAGAAATAATTGATTTATGAGCCAGCCTGCTCGATTGGCACCCAGAGCTCTGACCAAATGCAGCATTTGAAATGCTTCGAGAAACGCAAGACAATAGTGGGAGAATAATAATCCTAAATGGGAGGGTCCCACGGTTAGATGCGTAGAACGTGGACCCACATGTCATCCTCCGCGGCAGCTCAGCTCACCTCAGCTGGCTCGGCACCGACAGGTACAGTAGCAGTATAGTAGTAGAAATGTACTGTACTACCAGGCTGGCTGAGGCGTTGACCCCGAAACGGAATGGAAGCAGAGCTCAGAGGAGCAGAGGATTCGATCGGAATGGCGTACGTACCAGCTGGGCGACGCTGGTGACGAGGCTGCGGTGGGTGAGCATGACGCCCTTGGGGAGCCCGGTGGTGCCGGAGGAGTACGGCAGCGCCACGACGTCGTCGGGGAGGATCCCGGCCTCGTCGGCCTCGGGCAGCTCCTCGCCGGCGATCAGCTCCGCGAAGTCCACGCACCCGTCGCGCTTCCCGTCGACGGTGACCACGGGCACGCTCCGCCCCGCCGCGAACTCCAGCACCTTCTCCACGGCGCAGGCCTCCGTGACGATCACCTTGGCGCCCGCCGCCTCCGCCTGGCGGTGGATCTCGTGCGGGGTGTAGAACGGGTTGGCGGTGGTGGTGGCGGCGCCCAGCCTGGCCGCGCCCAGGAAGGAGAAGGCGAACTCGGGGCAGTTGCGGAGCAGGTTCATCACCACGTCGCCCTTGCAGACGCCCATGCGGCGCAGCCCCGCCGCCGCGCGACGGGTGAGGGACTCGACCTCTGCGTAGGTGTAGGAGGCGCCCGTCTGGCCGTCGATGATGCAGGGGCGGGACGCGACCTCGGACATCTTCTCGAAGCAGTAGCTCTGCAGCGTCTGCTCGTTGTTGATCTCGATGTCGGGCAGCTTCGACCGGAACACCGTCTCCGCCACGGCCACGGACACCACTGACTCCTCCGGCACGGAACCCATGGTAATGATCTAGTACGAGTAGAGCTAGCTAGGTACCTCACCGGCCGGCGATCGATCGAGAAATGGAGATTAAGGAAATCTTCTTGTAAGGTGGTCGTGGGAGATGGCTGGTGCGAGTGCGTGCGCTTGCTTGCTTGATCTCCTGAAGAAGAATGGAGGAAGGGAAGATGGCGGGTGTAATATACGGGGGAAGGAGCCGGGGAGTTGGTGAGTGGGGCCAGGGAGGATGACGCGTGGGGCCGGCATGGCAGTGAGAGTGGGAGGGTTGGTGAGAGTGGCTGGGGTTCGTTGACTGGGGCAGGGGTGCCACGTCGACGTCGTTTACCTACTCTACTCCATGATGATGATCGGCGTGCAGCTCAGCCGTTCGACGGAATCCTCCCTTGATCGCATTGGCCGCTCGTTCGTGCGCCGGGGTTGGTGACGATGGTTGCTGCAAAAAGTCATGCCCAAACCTGGTTCAGATACATGTGTCACCTTTTCTTCTTCTTTCAAAACTAAAACATGTGTCACCACCTTCAAGGAATCAAGGCTGTATTTTGCATTATACCATCTCAGGTGAAGGAGGTTGGTACAATTTTAAGGTTCAATTTCCTGGTATTTTTGGGGTCAGGTTTGTTCATTTTGTGGTCTACGGTGGTTGTTCCATTTCCAAAAGTCATGCCCAAATCTGCTCAGATACATGTGTCACCTGCGGCAGGGCTGTATTCCATATCTGGTGAAGGAGGCGGAAATGGCTGAGGTTGGTACAAGTTTCATGCGAGACTTCCTGGTATTTTTGGGGTCAAATTTGTTGATTTTTTGGTCTACGGTGATTGCTCCATTTGACAACCTTGTCTCACTTAGTCTTCGACAAAAGAATTTCAAATGTGTACACGGAGAAAAGTGTCTTTTTAAGAGGACCAAAGTTCCATAGTTTTTTCTTTTTCGATAAAGGATGTTTTATTACTTGTGATAAGCAATTACATCCAGCCTCTGCATAACCAGGATGCACACAGCTGTTCAAGTTTCTGGATCCAACAGTAAATGAAAAAGGTGAAATACATATCGAGACGATGAATTATATAACGCCTAAGTAGAGGGTGGAGCTTCAATCCGTAGACTATGCTGCCACCCATGTAGGGAAAAAGTATCCCTCGCCGTAGCCTCCAACCGTGTACAGACCTCCGTAAATAGGTCTCGGTTCTCCACCCGCTGAAGAGGTAACCATGAACGGAGAATACCTGTACATCTGTAGATGACCTGCAACAAAGAACAATTTTTTCGTTAAAAATCTTGTCATTTCTACTTAGCCAAAGCGTCCAGATAACTGCTAGCGCCCCCACCCTAAGAAGCAACTTAAACCTTGAATCAACCCCGTGAAGCCAGTTACCAAAGACATTTGCCACACTAGTCGGGGGATACAGGGTAGACGCTACTTGGATGACTGACCATATAGATCTCGCAAAACTGCACTGGAAGAATAGGTGTTTGATGGTTTCATCATGGTGACAGAAAACACACCGTGTACTTCCGTGCCAATTCCGCTTAACAAGATTATCTTTAGTAAGAATAACCCCTCGGTGAAGGTACCATCCAAATTTTTTAATTTTTAATGGTATCTTCATCTTCCAATTTTTATTATTATTATCAACTGGTAAATCAGAATGAAGGATCGCATTGTATAAAGATTTGACTGAGAAAGAGCCATTCACATGAAGATTCCATCTAAATTCATCCGGTTCAGGAGATAAGTGAATATCTCCCAATCGTGGAACTAGATTATTCCATGCTATTAGCCTTTGTCCAAGTAAAACCCGTCTGAACGTCACATTCGGTGGTGAGGTAGCCATTACTGTAGCAATGGTATCACCTTTGCGACAAACAATACTATACAATGCAGGATATTGTTCGCTCAGGGAAGCATTGTCCAACCAAACATCTTCCCAGAACCGTATCTGTGCTCCATTCTTAATAGAAAAAGTACCATGGAGAAAAAAGATATTTTTAGTCGCCATGAGACCAGCCCAGAAGTGAGAGTCCCCGGGTTTCCACACCACTTGGGAGAGAGTCTTCGAGCCAATATACTTTCTCCGAAGAATAGTTTGCCAAATCCCATTCTCAGTAAGAAGCTTAAAAAGCCATTTACCTAGCAGAGCTGAATTCTTGACCTCCAGGTCATGAACTCCAAGTCCGCCTTGATCTTTGGGACTACACACTATACTCCATTTAACCAATCGATATTTCTTTTTCTCGCTATCCCCTTGCCAAAAGAATCTGGATCGATAATAATCGAGTTTATGCAGAATTCCTTTCGGCAGAAGAAAGAATGATAACATATACAGTACCATATTTGTCGAGCACCGAATTAATGAGTACCAATCTTCCTCCTAGGGACAACAATTTGCCTTTCCAACTACTAAGGCGTTTCTGTAATCTTTCTTCCACAATTTTCCATTCAGCAATTGTAAGTCTCCGATAGTGAATCGGAATACCCAAATACCGAATAGGAAATTGGCCTTGCCCACAACCAAACAACTCAGTATATTGAGTCATATCATTATGGGCCTCGCCGAAATAGAACAATTCACTTTTATGGAAGTTAATTTTCAATCCCGACAACTGCTCGAAAGCTGCTAAAATTAATTTGAGATTACGAGCCTTTTCGAGATCATGATCCATAAAAAGAATTGTGTCATCGGCATATTGAAGGATAGATAAACCCCCATCAACCAGATGTGGAATCACACCCTCAATTTGACCATCAGACTTGGCACGCTCTATGAGTATTGCCAACATATCCGCTACAATGTTGAATAACATCGGTGATAGTGGATCTCCTTGGCGTAACCCTTTTCGTGTCAGAAAATAGTGTCCGGTGTCATCATTGACCCGAACTGCCACACTACCTCCATACACGAAATCGTGAATTAGAGCGCGCCACTCAGGAGAAAAACCTTTCATCCTGAGTGTCTGTTGGAGGAAAGACCATTTGACCTTATCATATGCCTTTTCGAAATCTAATTTCAACATGACCCCATTTAGTTTCTTCGAATGCATCTCGTGTATTGTCTCATGCAGAACTGCCACTCCATCAAGGATATTCCTTCCTTGCATGAAAGCAGTCTGAGAAGGTTGGACGACATGGTCCGCAACCGTATTAAGTCTAATGGTGGCCACTTTCGTGAAAATCTTGAAACTGACGTTTAAGAGGCAAATAGGTCTATATTGTTGAATCCTTTCTGCCTCATTAACCTTCGGTAACAAATTTACTTCACCAAAATTTAGACGAAATAGTTCTAGTTGTCCTGTGTGAAGATCACTGAACAAATCTAGAACATCCAATTTAATAGTATCCCAGAAAGTTTGATAGAACTCCGCTGGGAAACCATCTAGACCCGGTGCTTTATTGCATTCTATTTGGAAAATTGCCTTCTGAACCTCATCCTCAGAATAAGGTGCGGTTAAAAGACCATTTTTTTCTGGAGAAACTTGGGATATATCATCCGTTCGGTCCTCATTAAGTGAAAAAGAACTTTCCACCGGAGGCCCAAACAGATCCTTATAATAATTAGTAATGTATGATTTGAGTTGCTCATGTCCTTCAATGACCCCTTCATCTTGGATGAGAGAGTGAATACGTTTTTTACGATGTCTTCCATTGGCTAATCCATGAAAATATCGTGTATTCGAATCCCCTTCCAAAATGAATTGGGCCTTTGATCGTTGATACCATTTGAGTTCCTCTTCGCGAAGAAGACTCGCCATATGCGCATTGGATAGATTCTTAAGATCAATCTCTTGCGTGGATAACGGTCTCACTTCCGCGACGGCCTCTAGATCATCGATCACTTTTGAAAGACGAGCCTTCTCCTTTTTAAGAATACCAGCCATATGAGCAGCCCAACCCGAGAGATGTTTACGCATAGCGCGCATCTTGTTGTTCCATCTCGAAATAGGATTGTTGCCCGCAAATGGTCTTTCCAAAACCGTCTTAACCATCTCGTGAAATCCATCTCGTTGTAACCAACCTAGTTCAAATATGAACGGCCGTTTGCAAACATTTCGAGGATTCCCAGTGGTTAGGAGGATAGGAGCATGATCAGACAATTTTTCAATACGTTCTAGTGCGCGGACGGACACCATAGGATATTGATTCTCCCATTCGGTATCCATCAACACGCGATCTAGTTTCTCGTATGTGGGTTCAGGCAAGCTGTTGGCACAAGTGAACCGTCTACCAGACATAAACACCTCTCTTAAGTCTAAGTTGTCAATGACAGCATTAAACAAAAAAGGTCAATGTCCATCAAAATGGCCTTTGCCTTTCTCATGAGGAAATCTCATCAAATTGAAATCCCCTCCGATTAGAATCGGATATGGATTATCCTTTGCGAGATTTACCAATTCACGTAGGCCAACAACAAACCTTTTTATAGTATGAGCTAAGTTGGTACGTGTTGTACTAGTCTGTACTTCCTCCCTTCACAATTACTCCGCTTTCTAGATTCGGTTAAGTTAAACTGTGTATGCTTGAACTAAACACAATTAGAAAAAATATTAACATCTACAACATAAAATCGATCCATCGTACTACTAGGATGGTTGTAGAGTATTTTTTTTTGATCAAGTGCGGCCTCGAAAGGCCTGGAAGCTGAATTATATGCGGTGGATGCATAAATTACAACAATGCCGTTTTGCATCTCTTGCCCTAGAAAACCTAGAATTTGAAGAAAATGCATTAAACTCCACCGCTCGTCGGCGACCTCAAGGCGCAACACACCGAGATCAGAGAGGAAGTAGCTCGGGGCGCTCTCAAATCCAATGAAGAACAACCAGCACCGGCTATCTCGACGCCTCCGAGAACGAGCCACTTGGGGGCGCTACGACAAGGAGCTCCGGCGCTTGGTTGAAAAGGGCCTCTGATGGAGGCTGTACTCCTGGTCGAGGGCTGCCATTCGGTCGTAGGATGGAGGGGGGAGGCAAAGCGGCCATCATGAGTTTCCCGTTGATGAACTCTCCAAGGACTGTGGCGACGCGATGTCGTGCCGAGAACAGCAGCAGCTTCCACATATCACCACATAGGCAGCTTAGTGCAACAAGAAAAGATGGAGGAGAAAGGAGCAAGGTCAGCCAAAGCAAGATCTTGCCATGGATACGGCACCGAGGTGCTAGCATAAGAGCCACCATCACCCTTCTCTCGTCCATCCTCCTCTAGAGGAAGAAGGACATGAGAAGAGGCCCGGGCGGATCTGGATCTAGCCGCCTCCATTTGTTCCGCATCTTCATCTGCAGATAATCAAGCGTTACATGCAATCGCGTATCCTGTGGACGGCACCCAGGAAAGATTGGAGTTATCCCGTCTTTCTCCATTTGCGCCAGCTTGGCTTTCTCTCTGGCTGCAGCTCTGTTGTTGCTTGTCTCCTGGAGGAGCAAATCCTGAACGTGAGAGTCCCGCAAGGCCAAAATTAGCGGGGTCGCGCCTTCGTCATGATGATCTTCTCCGTTGGTATCTCCTTCTGCATGATGATCTTCTCCGCCGGTATCTTCTTCTTCATGATGATCTTCTCCGCCGACTTCTTCTTCATGATGATCTTCTCCGTCGACATGTGGTCCTTCGCCATGTCGCTCGCCCTGGTCTTCATGCGCACCATTTGCTTGGGCCGGCCGCGCCTGGTTGTCGCGCATGAAACCGCGCCTGAGCAGGTGCTCCTCCAATTGTCCGGAATCAGGGTTGATCCATCGCACGAGTTGGCATGGTCGACACAGACATCTTATCTAGCGCCTATTGCTCCGAATGATGACCGCCTTCGCGTCTTTCTTGTATCTAGCGATTCGAGCGAAACTCATCGTGAGGACCATGGCTGCCTCCAGTGGTATACATAGAGCAGAAAATTAGAACCATAACCCATGCACACACATGCATGGACGTCGCCGGAAAAATTCGGCATGACCCCTCCTAAAGGTAGGACATATGGGTAGTGCAAAAATTTGCCGAAACAGAAATGAATGAACGTTTCGGCAAACATCCATGCACCACGCCAGCATACAAGCTCTTCACCTGCAACAAGCATCCATACATATCGACGGCCACAGAAGACATGCATATGCATGTCCCCTCCAACTACTCACCTAGTAGATTCGATACCGAGACGAGTCCGCGATCGATGAGAGTGTGGTGTTGGAGAGGAAGAGAGACTATGGAGAGTCTTCCTCTCAACAATAATTATGTATCAACCAAAGTAAGTGCAATTAGTAGCAAAACAAGTGAAAAATATAGCCAAAATATGATGGGAGAGAAGGGGGGACGAGCTAGATGGAGGAGAAAGAAGAATGACATGGGTAGTGTGGTAGGTGGGAGATTGGCACTTTTGTAGATTTGAGTCGCTACTTCTGTGACGCACCAGACCTAGTGCGCCACAAAATGTTTTATTTCTATGGCGCACCATGCAAGGTGCGCCACAAAATGTCTTAATTATGTGGCGCACGTGGTTCTGTGCGCCACAGAAGTAGTGAAACCAATTATTGGGGCTGACCGTGGTGGGGCCCACCATATTTCTGTGGCGCATGTGTGTCTGGTGCCCATAAAAATACGCTATCAGTATTGCACCATGTGTGCGCCACAGAATAGCCTCCCACATATAGTTAGTTTTCTACTAGTGCCTTATTCGTCGGAGAAGAACTAAAAGCGAGAAAACCTAGAGCTAGAAGAAGCCAGACCCCTCTCCCACCCACCACCAGCCACCATGGCCACCGGCGGCGAGGGGATCTGGAGGAAGGGGGCTCAAAAAGAGTAGTCTCCACAGGGGTAGTCTCTTGGGTTGGGGGGTCGAAGCGAGGGCTGCTTGTCGATATGGGTAGACCGGGAGAAAATTACAGATTGTACAGTATATTTCCATAATATGATATCTGTTACTATGTGTATCAAATTATTGATGTTTTTACTTTATTTTTTCTTAAATTTTACAAAACTTAAATTTAACCCGAAACACACAATAATTAAAAACGGATAGCATGTGCCCACCTATGCCATCCTGATCCGCATGGAGCACAATGGCACCAGTCACGTGGTACACGTGAAAGCAGCCTCAAACCAACGACAACAGCAAAAATTCCGAAGTTATACTGCCCTATCTCACCCGTCTAGTTGATCCAACGCACAGATACTTACTCCTTTATTGTAGGATTGCATCTGTGCCTGTGCCTAGTTAAGTTGCTGGAATAATATTCTAAGGTCTGCATTTCTACTACTTAGAGCATCTTCAGTCGCGTCCTCCAAAGCGATTGGGGCGCGCCGGACAAAAAAGTTCCTAGCCGCGTCCCTCAAAGCCGTTTTTATCCGGCGCCCCCCGATACGGTGTCCGGCGTCCCGAGCCCGTTCCCGCCCCACAGGGGACGCACCGGGAAAGCGTCACACACCAAAAAGCGAGGCGGGGAGTGGCGGTGCTGACCCGTCAGCGGCACATTGAATTTTAACCTAACCGTCGACTACCTCGCGACGGAAGTTATTGGTGTGCAGCGGCGATGCAGTTCCCGCAGAGGCGCAACGAAGCGTCTCGTCGCGCCTAGCTCTGCGTGTCGGCGTTAATGAGCGTCACCGCTCCCCCGCCTCCCTCCAGCCTATAAAAAGGGCCGCCTCTCATCGTCCCTTTCACACACAAACCCTAGCGCCTCTCTCCCCAACCCTAGCCGCCACCATCTCAAGAGTCGACGCCATGGCTGGTAGAGGCTGAGGCCGGGCTCGCGGCCGTGGTCGTAGTCGTGGCCGCGGCAGAGCTGCACGCTCGCCGCCGCCTGCGACGCCGTCGTCTTCCTCATCGTCGGACATGCAGGACGAGGAGGGGCCCGTGCTGTTCGAGTTCATCGTCCCTCAAGGGCGACCCACACGGCATCCAGAGGCTGCCGGACACCTTCGCCGACTTCGTCACCGGCGACGAGCGCCCGGGCTCGTTGCATCTGCGGGAGGATGACTGCTGCTGCTGCCGGTGGATCGTCGACCTGATCTACGACGCGGGCGGCAAGATGTACCTCCACATCGGCTGGGACAAGTTCACGCGCTACCACTGCCTCGAAGTCGGCTTCGTGCTCATGTTCTCCTACTTTGACGACAGGGACATGAGCGTCAAGGTGTTCGATGTTGCCGCTAGAACTACCACGGCGACAACACCGAGGAGGACGACGACTGAAGATTGTTGTTTCTTCGCAGCGAATATTTGCACGAAGGTTTCTGGATGTTCTTCCTCGGAAGAACCAACAGGGGCACCCTCACAAGCTGAATTTTCCAGTTTGGGTGACTATGTGTGCTCTCGAGTGTTCTTTCTTGGCAGCGAACACACGAAACCTTCGATGCTCGGCCTAGTTAGGTTTAGTTTTTTGCAGTATTTTATATTTGTGCCAACCATGGTTCAAACTATGTATTAGTTTGTGGAAAACCATGTTCCAAACTATATCTTCATGTAAACCACGTTCCCAATTATGTATTAGTTTGTGGAATATTTCTTCTCTTTATTGAAATGAAAATACAAAAAACAAAAAAAAGAGTATTTTAATGTTTGGGGGCGGCGTTTGGAGGACGCGGCTGGGAAGCGACGTTCCCCAAACACGACACGAATGGAACACGTCCCTCCAAACACTCAATACGATGTTGTTTGGGGGGACAGTTTAAGGGACGCGACTGAAAATGCTCTTAGCTCATACTACCTCCGTTTCAAGTAATAAGGCGCCCTCGTTTTACAAGCTTTTTATTTGACCAGGAATTACTTTAAATAGATAAATAGTATTTGTATGATATTAATATTATTAAAAAGTGTTTTTCAATACGAATCCAACGATACTAATTACATATAATATAATCAAGATTTTATTGTTCAATTTTTATGGTCAAAGTTCGTCTTGAAATACGGATGCGCCTTATTTTTTGAAACGGAGGTGGTACTTTTTTCTGAAACGGAATTCCATCCTCGAAGGCAGAACATACTTTAACACCACTCGCAGAAGGGAATATTAAGCGGTGCGATGAGCGATGCAAGCTCTCGCAAGTTGCGAGTGCACGTTTAACAACCGAAAGTCAATGGTGAGCGGGGACTGCGTGCGTGAACACGACTTGCCGGTTTTATTAATTACCAACAAGAATTACATCATAAATGAGTTTACTTATTATAAATAAAACTAGAGAATCATCATCACAATAACACGAAAAGCCACTAGAAAAATAAGCCCTAGCCAGTTTGTTTGGTTTCCTCAGATAGTGTTTAAAGGAGACACTTCCAACAGTTGTTGCTAAATTCACAATCTGTAAAGATGGTCGAACATCTTGCCTCCCATATATCCATCAATGACTTAGGTGGCGTTGGACTTGGTCTGGATTGCATGGCATTCTAATCTATTTGCTAAGGGCATTTTCAACTGAGTGACCCCAATATACATAAACGGTCCGCTTTGATCCGCATAGGCAGTAGGATAGGAAAAATCCATCTCAGCGGCTCGACGTAAATGGTTGCGTGGTTTGACCTATTTTAAGCCCAAATTTAGGATAGAAATGTATCTGCGTGGACCGTGTGCGTGTCCTCCCACTTTGATTCGCGGGAGCGGTGTCTGCGCACGCACCAACTTTGCCTGCACACAAATCATATTCACCTTGATTTCCTTTAGTAGTCTTAATTTCTTGGCAAGAAATGTTTGTGTCTCCCATGTTTCTTCCTTGCATCTTTGAAAATCTTTTCGATAAAATCTCTTGATCCGTATCAATTGTTTTTTTTTGGAAGATGGACCTTTTCTCGTCGGTACCACGTGCAATTGTGAAAAGTTTAGAGGGTTTAGTTTATTTGTTGGAACCTTCCTTTTTTAGGAGTTTGCTATCTCACTTTTTATTCTATGTTTTATTTGCTTGAATGAGATAAATATTTAAGCATGTGTGTTTTATTACATCTTTTATGCCCAATAATTTCTACTTAGTTCATTTGTTGAACAAGTATTTTGTTGATTTGCTTCTTGGATATTATTTGGACAAAAATGTGTTTTGTCACACCTTTTATGCCTTCTTACTTGTATATATTGGTCTTTGTCCAAACTGTAGTTTGTTTGGATCTTCAAAGTCTTCGTGTATGCTTGTATTTAATATATCTATCTTTGTGCCATGCTTGCTATCTTTGATCCAATATATATGGCAGACTCCATCAAATCCTAAATAGCTAAGATGTGCATAAAACTAAAATTTTATCTATAAATATGCACATATTTATATGGAGTTTGTCCTATGTATTGTGGTCAGTCTAACCACTTTTGATCTAATAAATTTGGGGACCAAAATGTACTTGATGTTGTTTTAGGTACATTGGAGATGCAATGGATGCTTGTCTCATTTATAAGGAAGATGTTGTCACCATATGATGATTGGATCCAAGCTAGGATCATCGACGAACTCTTATCTACTGCATCATATCATTGCTATCTTGGTAAAAAGTATCTTACTCATGCACACACTTGTTGCATCCAACCACTTATAGGTTGCATCTTGGCATGAAATCCTTTATTTGCGAATGTTGCGGTTCTTGTAAAGATCTTTTAAAGAGAACTCTTCATTTTTTATGTGAGTACATTGAGATGATGCATATAATGGGGTATAAAATCATGTTAATGATTCACCGATCCCAAATATTAGTTGCATCTCAATCCCTCAAGGTGCTCTCGTGTGCAATATTGATGCAATTTATTTTTGAATAATCCTTTGTGATACTTGTTGCCTTTCTCAAAACATCTCAACTAGCGTTAGTTCCCTTATTGTTAATTGTGATGTTTTTGAGATTTTGTCTGTTGAAGTTTATTAATATACCATAAGAGACAAAGAATTCATTGGATATATATGCTTTTAAGCAAGAATCCTTTTGGTATATTTTATGACTTCCTCTTGGATATCATGTCTTATGTATTTTAACTAACTTTTTTGTGTGTGTATGTTTCTTTGTGGATTGCTCGCCATGATATCCTTGTTGTTTGCGGACCATCTTTCTTATCCATTTGGTTTTTGGTTGTGTTGATAAGAACTTGATTTATGAGTGCTTTGTTTAATTTGATTTCATCTTCATGCACTCATATATCTTGATTGTTTTTGGACTCAAGTTTGTCTTAATAAGCATATTGATTCTTATCAACACCTCCTTCCTTTGCTTTTGTTCTAAATGATATAGAGAGGGTGAGGATTCCATGTTTGTGCATATTATATTCAAATTCAATAATCCTAATTTATGCACGAACCTTGCTGGGCTTCCTTATCTCATTTAGAGCAATATTTCTCCCTCATCACGACATCTTGTTTTGTCCAATTGGTTCTTTGGATCTTTTGATTGCTTGCTTCATTACTTGAAGTCTCTTCACCTTGTTATATTTTTGCAATCTTTGATTCTCAATATAGTTTGATTTCCTCCAAGTATTTGCCGTTAGATTTGTGTATTTGATTCCACTCATATTATGAGATATGCACGCGTTGGGGAGGAACTCATACTATATTGGCCTTCTAAATTTGTTCATCCATTTTTTCACTTGTAAACAATGGGGGAGAAATTTAGAGGGTTTAAAGGGAAATGGTTTTATACTTAAGTTGGTTTGTGCTTAAGTGTTTGCATTTCATGAATTCCATTTTTGATTGATGTTTTGCACGGTTGTATATATATAGTGGAAACTCTCCTGAAGGTCATGCTTGACAATATATGCAATGAAATTCAAGTTTATCACATGTGCATATATTGTGAAGGAGTTTGCTCTATATACGCTGGTTCTACTCACATCTCTTGCACTAATTGTAGTGTATGTGAGTAGAATCGGTTTTGATATGGCTAGTAGCTTTGTGTTGAGAAGGGAAATCTCAAGAGGAGCATATCGAGAAGATTATGTTTGAAGCTTGTCGTCCATTTGGTGATAATGGACATGCGAAGATGTACCTAATGAAGCTATCCCATAGTGGTGTATGGGGAAGCAGTTACGAGTCTTCACAAGAAACAATGATTAAGTGAGTCATTCCGGCTTGAATGGAGATTGAAGCGTTGCCATCAAGATCAAGTAGAATGCGCAAGGCAAAGGTATGGGATTGCTAGGTTTTCTTTTTACCGGTCTCAAGGTGGTTGTTGAGAGACTAAGTTATATGATAGGTAGTTGCACTATCAAGAGGGCTCTCGGTTGGGTAACTTGATCGTATCGTCTTAGGGAGCTCAATTTTTTGCATACCTATATTATTGTTGCTTCTTGTTGTTTCTCCTTGTGAGTTTCTTGAGCTTATTTCTAGCTTCTAAACAAGTCCAAATTCATCAAAAATAGAATTTGTATCTATCTTCTATTGCGTTTTCAAGGTTAGATGTTTTATTGCTTCTTTGTTTTGGGAGGTTTCACTTCTCCCGACTATTGACATTTATTTTCTTGCTCCTTCTTGGATTTTATAGTCTCTATTAGATAGATCTTGTTCTTAGATTTTTAGAAATCCCATGTTTGCTAAAAGGAGTCCGGACGCAAAAGTTATCACCGTTTTCGTAAGCCCGGTTTTTTGTCTGCGACAATTTTGGTGGCGCCGGACGTCTCGCCGTTTTTTGGCCTCCACCAGGAATGATGTCGGTTTCTTTTCTGGTTCGCCGGTTTGTGCATCGGAAACCTTTTGTTAAAAGTTGCGGAAACTCAGTTTTACCACAAAACGGTCATTTTTAGGGACTATAAAAGGGGTTTCTTCCCAAGGTTTTCTAGTGTTCTTAGGCACGTTTTTTACCAACATTGCCAAACCTCTTGAGCTTGATTCCTCTCCCTTCCCTCCAATGATTCTTGCATCTTGTTGAGAGCTTTGGAAGAGGATATCTAGATCTATAATTACCACCAAACAAATCCTCCTCTAAATAAGGGAAACCCCTTGGATCTAGATCTTGGAGTCATTGATTGACTTCCACCAATGGTCTTCCTCTCTAGTTCCTCCATAGAATTTGTTGCTTTGGTGATATTTGAAAGAGAGGGATTTGAGCACTTTCCGTGGTGTTCTTGCTTTGCATCCTTTTGTAGTGTTTAGCTCTCCATTACGATTAATTCGAGTGAGAAAACCGTGAGATTGTTACTCTTGGAGGGGTGACCTCCTAGTTGGCTTGGCGGTTGGTGCTTCGGTGACCTCTTTATGGAAGATTGTGAAGAGGCCTAAGCTTCTCCTCCACGGAGCTTGTGAAATGGTTGTGGAGCTTACCATCTCCAGAGTGGACGAAAAACTATTCATAAGGGAAATGTCTTTATCCTTCGTGGTATTGGCTTGGAGAAAAATGTGAGCCTTCGTGGCTTTTGGGAGACGTTCGTGGTAGCCTGCATCTCTCCAACGTGGCTTTCCCCACTTTGTGTGAGGTAACATGGGAATACATCTTCGTCTCCGCGTGGCTCGGTTATCTCTATACGTGAGTTTACTTTTCATGTGATAGCCATCGTGCTTGAAGTACTTATATCCTGATATCACATGTGTGTTTCTTATATCTTGTGTCTATCTTGCTTAGCTTCCGTTGTTGTTGTTGCACTTACTTGAGCCTAGCTTATTTAGGTTATGTGATTGTAAAATAAATATTTGTTTAATTCCGCATTCTTACAAGCCAAATCCGTAACGCAATGTTTGATAGTCTTTAAAACGCCTATTCATCCCCCCTCTAAGTGACTGATGTCTACGGGTGCTTCTATTCTTGTAGGGTCTCCAAGAGCAGAGGTTTGTAGAACAGCAGCAAGTTTCCCTTAAGTGGATCACCCAAGGTTTATCGATCTCAGGGAGGAAGAGGTCAAAGATATCCCTCTCATGCAACCACCGCAACCACAAAGCAAGAAGTCTCTTGTGTCCCCAACACACCTAATAGGTGCACTAGTTCGGCGAAGAGATAGTGAAATACATGTGGTATGAATATATATGAGCAGTAGTAACGGCGCCAGAAAAGTGCTTGCTGGCGTGTGGTTGATGGTGGTAATATTGCAGGAAGTACGGATGCGAGTAAAACGAGTAAACAAGCAGCGGTAGCGATATTTAGGAACAAGGCCTAGGGATCATACTTTCACTAGTGGACACTCTCAACTTTGATCACATAACAGAATAAATAAATAGATGCTAGACTCTACACTCTCTTGTTGGATGATGAACACCACTAAGCTGTGTAGGATTACACGAACCCTCAATGCCGGAGTTAACAAGCTCCACAATATTCGATATTCATGTTTAAATAACCTTAGAGTGCATGACAGATCAACACAACTAAACCAAGTACTAACATAGCATGCACACTGTCACCTTCACACTACGAAAGGAGGCATAGATCACATCAATACCATCATAGCAATAGTTAACTTCATAATCTACAAGAGATCACAATCATAGCCTACGCCAAGTACTACACGATGCACACACCTGTCACCATTACACCGTGCGGGAGGAATAAACTACTTTAATAACATCACTAGAGTAGCACACGAGATAAATTGTGATACAAAACACATTGCAATCATAAAGGGATATAAATAAGCACTTCACTATGCCATTCATAACGGTGAATAAGTATTCCGTGAAATATAGCCTAAGAGACCCACACGGTGCACACACTCGTCACCTTTACACACGTGGGACAAGGAGTCTCCGGAGATCACATAAGTAAAACCCACTTGACTAGCATAATGACATCTAGATTACAAGCATCATCATATGAATCTCAATCATGTAAGGCAGCTCATGAGATTATTGTATTGAAGCACATAGGAGAGAGATTAACTACATAGCTACCGGTACAGCCCCGAGCCTCGATGGAGAACTACCCCCTCCTCATGGGAGACAGCAGCGTTGATGGAGATGGCGGTGGTGTCGATGGAGAAGCCTTCCGGGGGCACTTCCCCGTCCCGGCGGCGTGCCGGAACAGAGACTCCTGTCCCCCAGATCTTGGCTTCGCGATGGCGGCGGCTCTGGAAGGTTTTCCGTATCGTGGCTCTCCGTATCGTGTTTTAGGTCAGGGACCTTTTTATAGGCGAAGAGGCGGAGTCGGAGAGGTGATACGCCTCCGACGTATCCATAATTTCTGTCGTTCCATGCTTGTTTTATGACAATACTTACATGTTTTGCTTGCACTTTATGATGATTTCATGCATTTTCCGGAACTAACCTATTAACAAGATGCCACGGTGCCGGTTCTCGTTTTCTGCTGTTTTTGGTTCCAGAAAGGCTGTTCGGGCAATATTCTCGGAATTGGACGAAATCAACGCCAAACCTCCTATTTTCTCCGGAAGGCTCCAGAACACCGAAGAAGACTCGGAGAGGGGCCGGGGGCCACCACACCACATGGCGGCGCGGGCCGGGCCTAGGCCGCGCCGGCCTAGGGTGTGGCGCCCCCGAGTGCCCCCTGCGCCGCCTCTTCGCCTATAAAAGCCCTTTCGACCTAAAAACGCAGCACCAATTGACGAAACTCCAGAAAGACTCCAGGGGCGCCGCCACCGTCGCGAAACTCCAATTCGGGGGACAGAACTCTGTCCTGGCACCCTGCCGGGACGGGGAAGTGCCCCCGGAAGCCATCTCCATCAACGCCATCGCCTCCGCCATGCTCCGTGAGTAGTTCCCCCATTGACTATGGGTTCTAGCTGTAGCTATGTCGGTATTCTCTCCCCCATGTACTTCAATACAATGGTCTCATGAGCTGCCTTACATGATTGAGATTCATCTGATGTAATCGGTGTTGTGTTTGTTGGGATCCGATGGATGATACATTATGATTAGTCTATCTATAAAGTTTGTGAAGTTATTGTTGCTGCAATCTTGTTATGCTTAATGCTTGTCACTAGGGCCCGAGTGGCATGATCTTAGATTTGAGCTCTATATTGTTGCTTAGATTGTATCTACAAGTTGTATGCACATGTCACTCGTCCGGAACCAATGGCCCCGAAGTGACAGAAATCGGGACAACCGGAGGGGATGGTAGTGATGTGAGGATCACATGTTTTCACGGTGTGTTAATGCTTTGCTCCGGTGCTCTATTAAAAGGAGTACCTTAATATCCAAGTAGTTTCCCTTGAGGCCCGGCTGCCACCGGCTGGTAGGACAAAAGATGTTGTGCAAGTTTCTCATTGCGAGCACGTACGACTATTATTGGAAAACATGCCTACATGATTAATGAATTGATGTTCTTTCTTAATGCTTTATCAATCCTATCAATTGCCCAACTGTAATTTGTTCACCCAACACTTGTTATTGGAGAGTTACCACTAGTGTAGATCGCTGGGAACCCCGGTCCATCTTTCATCATCATATACTTGTTCTACATGTCAACTGTTTTCTGGTGCCATTGCTCTCATACTACTATTACTGCTGCTGTGTTACTGTTACTATTGCTCTCATATCACTGCTACTTTCACATCACCCCTGTTCTAGTGCTTTTCCAGGTGCAGCTGAATTGACAACTCAGTTGTTAAGGCTTATAAGTATTCTTTACCTCCCCTTGTGTCGAATCAATAAATTTGGGTTTTACTTCCCTCGAAGACTGTTGCGATCCCCTATACTTGTGGGTCATCAAGACTATTTTCTGGCGCCGTTGCCGGGGAGGCATAGCTCTACTCATAAGTTCACATGGGGAGTACACTCTACATCTCTCTCTGTTTTATTTTGTTTTGTTTTGCTTAGTTTACTTTTGTCTAGTTTATTTGTGCTTAGTTTATTTCTGTCTAGTATTAGTTTGCTTAGTTTACTTTTGCTTAGTTTATTTTTGTCTTGTTTTATTTGTCTCATATACCCAAAAATCCATAAAAATTTGAAAAACCAAAAAATTAAAAACTGCTGTTATGGGAGAACCAACAACCTACTTGGAGCTTATAGAATGTTATAATTGTTATAGAGAATCAAGAACTGGTAAAATAATGAGTGCTATGATAGAAAAATTGAATACAATTGCTAAAATCTTGCTTGAACGCCATGATATAAACTGTTGCTCTCAACAGGATACTAAACATCTTAAATTTCAATGTGGCTTTAGTGAGGAATTTTTTATTAAGAACTATAATCGGAATTGCTATATTCATTATGGGTTCGAGGAGGTAGAACAATTTGTCTTATTTATGGGAGCCCCCGAGATAGAATCCTTCATGGTTGAGAAGTATGAAATTTGTGTTGTTTGTAAGGGCCTTAAAGATTATGTCTCTACTATCCTTAGTTCTTGCATAGAATGCTACAGTAGGAATCCTTATATCCTTGATTATAAAGAGAGACACATTAATGCACAAGAATGCACTCACAATTTGCAGGAACCGATGGAAGAAGAAATTGATGAACCCGAAAGCTCATTGGATGAAAAAGAGGAGGAAATTGATGAACCTGAATGCTCATTGGATGAAAAAGAAGAGGAGAGTGATGAACAAAAGGAGGAAGAATGGATTAGCTACCCATGCCAACCTTCTAATGAGAGTAACTCTTTATCTCTTACACTATTTGATTGTCCTCCATGCTTACCGGAAGAGGTTGAATGTTATGTTCCTATGGATTCTCTTGAAGTATTGCCTATGAGTAAAACTTGTGAAAATAATTATGCTACTGTTATTTATGATAATCCATGCTACTTTGATAAATCTTATGATAATGCTTTGTTTGTGCCTGATGTCGAAATGCATGGTACTAAAGAATTTTGTTTGGCAAATGTCTATGATAAAGCTCTAGATGATGGTCCTATGTTACTTGATAATATTAATTGTACTACTAATGAAAATGGGATTGGAGAGTTCTTGACTTATTCTATGAGTCCCATATCTCTTGAGATTGATCAACCATCTTGTTATATTATTAATAAAAGTAAGTTTGAAAGTTTTAATTCCACTATTCTTGAACTTGATAAAAATTATGTGTTTGGAAATCATGAAAAGTATGCTGCATGTGATAGTTATATTGTTGAGTTTGTTCATGAAGCTACTGAAAATTATTATGAGAGAGGAAAATATGGTGATAGAAATTTTCATGGTACTAAAACACCTCTCTATATGTTTAAAATTTTGAAGCTACACTTGTTTTATCTTCTTATGCTTGTCACTTTGTTCTTCATGAATTTATTTGTGTACAAGATTCCTATGCATAGGAAGCATGTTAGGCTTAAACTTGTCTTGGATTTGCCTCTTGATGCTCTCTTTTGCTTCGAATACTATTTCTTGCGAGTGCATCATTAAAACTCGCTGAGCCCATCTTAATGGCTATAAAGAAAGCAACTTCTTGGGAGATAACCCATGTGTTATTTTGCTACAGTACTTTGTTTTATATTTGTGTCTTGGAAGTTGTTTACTACTGTAGCAACCTCTCCTTATCTTAGTTTTGTGTTTTGTTGTGCCAAGTGAAGCCTCTAATCGAAGGTTGATACTAGATTTGGATTTCTGCGCAGAAACAGATTTCTTTGCTGTCACGAATCTGGGCAAAATTCTCTGTAGGTAACTCAGAAAATTATGCCAATTTACGTGAGTGATCCTCAGATATGTACGCAACTTTCATTAGTTTTGAGTTTTCTGATTTGAGCAACGCAAGTATTTTATTAAAATTCGTCTTTACTGGCTGTTCTGTTTTGGCAGATTCTGTCTCTGTTTTTTGCATTGTCTCTTGTGGACTTTAAGCGAGGTTTTCTAGACGTAGAGGGCTGTAGCTAATGTTTTATTGAGTTCTTGCAATGTGCCACTACAGGACCAAGGTGGATTCAAATTTTTTGAGTACTAACCCCTCTAATGAAGTTTATGAGAAGTTTGGTGTGAAGGAAGTTTTCAAGGGTCAAGAGAGGAGGATGATATATGATCAAGAAGAGTGAAAAGTCTAAGCTTGGGGATGCCCCGTGGTTCATCCCTGCATATTTCAAGAAGACTCAAGCATCTAAGCTTGGGGATGCCCAAGGCATCCCCTTCTTCATCAACTTATCAGGTTTCCTCCCCGAAACTATATTTTTATTCGGTCACATCTTATGTGCTTTACTTGGAGCGTCCGTGTGCTTTTATTTTTGTTTATGTTTGAATAAATTCGGATCCTAGCAATCCTTGTGTGGGAGAGATACACGCTCCGCTTTTTCATATGAACACTCGTGTTCTTCGTTTTACTTTTAATGTTCAATGATAAAAGTTGGAAGCTATTGCACTTATTTGTATTTGGTTGGAAAAGGAAAATGCCTCATATGTCTTGGATAATTTGACACTTGGCAATTGTTTTGAGCTCTCAAGTAGATCATGATTAAGTTTTTTTCATGTAGTCTAAGCCTATTAGTGGAGAACTACTCGTAGAGCTTGTTGAAATTGGTTTGCATAATTGGTCTCTCTTAAGGTCTAGATATTTTCTAGTAAAAGTGTTTGAGCAACAAGGAAGACAAGTGTAGAGTATTATAATGCTTGCAATATGTTCTTATGTAAGTTTTGCTTGTATCGGTTCATACTTGTGTTTGCTTCAAATAGCCTTGCTAGCCTAAGCCTTGTATCGAGAGGGAATACTTCTCATGCATCCAAAATACTTGAGCCAACCACTATGCCATTTGTGTCCACCATACCTACCTACTATGTGGTATTTCCTGCCATTCCAAAGTAAATTGCTTGAGTGCTACCTTTAAACAATTCAAAATTTATCATCTCTGATTTGTGTCAATGTTTTATAGCTCATGAGGAAGTATGTGGTGTTTATCTTTCAATCCGTTGACTGCCAAAACCCACCGGCGGGCAGCGGCCTTGTCAACACCGTAGAGCCGGGAAGAGCCTAGAGCCGCGG
>NC_061509.1:62001080-62210062 GCF_022539505.1 Lolium rigidum
AAACACAAAAAAATTAGTATACTTGCATTTACTTTATCTAGTTTGCTTTATTTACTACTGCTAAAATGGCTACCCCTGAAAATACTAAGTTGTGTGACTTCACTAGCACAAATAATAATGATTTCCTATGCACACCTATTGCTCCACCTGCTACTACAGCTGAATTCTTTGAAATTAAACCTGCTTTACTGAATCTTGTCATGAGAGAGCAATTTTCTGGTGTTAGTTCGATGATGCTTGCTGCCCATCTCAATAATTTTGTTGAACTATGTGAAATGCAAAAGTATAAAGATGTAGATGGTGACATTATAAAATTAAAATTGTTCCCTTTCTCATTAAGAGGAAGAGCTAAAGATTGGTTGCTATCTCTGCCTAAGAATAGTATTGATTCATGGACTAAATGCAAGGATGCTTTTATTGGTAGATATTATCCCCTGCTAAAATTATATCTTTGAGGAGTAGCATAATGAATTTTAAACAATTGGATAATGAACATGTTGCTCAAGCTTGGGAAAGAATGAAATCTTTGGTTAAAAATTGCCCAACCCATGGATCGACTACTTGGATGATCATCCAAACCTTCTATGCAGGACTAAGTTTTTCTTCGCGGAATTTATTGGATTCAGCTGCTGGAGGTACCTTTATGTCCATCACTCTTGGTGAAACAACAAAGCTTCTTGATAATATGATGGTTAATTACTCTGAATGGCACACGGAAAGAGCTCCACAAGGTAAGAAGGTAAATTCAGTTGAAGAATCCTCTTCCTTGAATGATAAGGTTGATGCTATTATGTCTATGCTTGCGAATGATAGGACTAATGTTGATCCTAATAATGTTCCATTAGCTTCATTGGTTGCCCAAGAAGAACATGTTGATGTAAACTTCATTAAAATAATAATTTCAACAACAATGCTTATCGGAACAATTCTAGTAATAACTATAGGCCATATCCTTATAATAATGGTAACGGTTATGCTAATTCTTATGGGAATTCTTACAATAATAATAGGAATACACCCCCTGGACTTGAAGCTATGCTTAAAGAATTTATTAGTACACAAGCTTCCTTTAACAAATCTGTTGAGGAAAAGCTCAATAAAATTGATATTCTTGCTTGTAAGGTTGATAGTCTTGCCTCTGATGTTGATCTTTTGAAATCGAAAGTTATGCCTAATAGGGATATTGAAAATAAAATTGTTACTACAGCAAATGCCATCCAAGTTAGAATTAATGAGAATATAAGATTAATGGCTGAACTGCGTGCTAGGTGGGATAGAGAAGAAAATGAAAAACTAGCTAAAGAGAAAAATGTAGCTAAAGTTTGGACTATTACCACCACTAGCAATGCTAATGATTCACATGTTGCTGCACCTCCTACTATTAATGGTAAAATAATTGGTGTTGGCAATGCTTCTACTCCTAGTGCAAAGCGCGCAAAATTACTCGAAACCGCTAAAACTGCTGAAACCGCTTGTGATAAAGCTCGCTGAAATTTTTTCCAACCTTGGGGATGATAATCCCATTGCTTTAGATTGTAATGATTTAGATTTTGATGATTGCCACATCTCTGAAGTTATAAAGTTCTTACAAAAACTTGCTAAGAGTCCCAATGCTAGCGCTGTAAACTTTGCTTTCACAAAACATATTACAAATGCTCTCATAAAAGCTAGAGAAGAGAAACTAAAACTTGAAACTTCTATTCCTAGAAAGCTAGAGGATGGTTGGGAGCCCATCATTAAAATGAGCGTCAAAGATTTTGATTGTAATGCTTTATGTGATCTTGGTGCAAGTATTTCTGTTATGCCTAAAAAAGTCTATGATATGCTTGACTTGCCACCATTGAAAAACTCGTTATCCGGATGTTAATCTCGCCGATAATGCTAAAAAGAAACCTTTGGGGAGAGTTGATAATGTTCATATTATGGTTAACAATAACCTTGTCCCCGTTGATTTTGTTGTCTTGGATATTGAATGCAATGCATCTTGTCCCATTATATTGGGAAGACCTTTTCTTCGAACCGTTGGTGCTACTATTGATATGAAGGAAGGTAATATTAAATATCAATTCCCTCTCAAGAAAGGTATGGAACACTTCCCTAGAAAGAGAATGAAGTTACCTTATGATTCTATTATTAGAACAAATTATGATGTTGATGCTTCGTCTCTTGATGTTACTTGAGTTACACTTTCTGCGCCTAGCTGAAAGGCGTTAAAGAAAAGCGCTTATGGGAGACAACCCATGTTTTTACTACAGAATTTTTTATTTTATATTTGAGTCTTGGAAGTTGTTTACTACTGTAACAACCTCTTCTTATCTTAGTTTTATGTTTTGTTGTGCCAAGTAAAGTCTTTGATAGTAAAGTAAGTACTAGATTTGGATTACTGCGCAGTTCCAGATTTCTTTGCTGTCACGAATCTGGGTCTACCTCCCTGTAGGTAGCTCAGAAAATTAAGCCAATTTACGTGCATGATCCTCAGATATGTACGCAACTTTCATTCAATTTGAGAATTTTCATTTGAGCAAGTCTGGTGGCCTAATAAAATCCATCTTTACGGACTGTTCTGTTTTGACAGATTCTGCCTTTTATTTCGCATTGCCTCTTTCGCTATGTTGGATGAATTTCTTTGATCCATTAATGTCCAGTAGCTTTATGCAATGTCCAGAAGTGTTAAGAATGATTGTGTCACCTCTGAACATGTGAATTTTTATTATGCACTAACCCTCTAATGAGTTGTTTCGAGTTTGGTGTGGAGGAAGTTTTCAATGATCAAGAAAGGAGTATGATGCAATATGATCAAGGAGAGTGAAAGCTCTAAGCTTGGGGATGCCCCGGTGGTTCACCCTCGCATATTATAAGAAGACTCAAGCGTCTAAGCTTGGGGATGCCCAAGGCATCCCCTTCTTCATCGACAACATTATCGGGTTCCTCCCTTGAAACTATATTTTTATTCCGTCACATCTTATGCACTTTGCTTGGAGCGTCGGTTTGTTTTTATTTTTTGTTTTGTTTGAATAAAATGGATCCTAGCATTCACTTTGTGGGAGAGAGACACGCTCCGCTGTAGCATATTGACAAGTATGTCCTTAGGCTCTACTCATAGTATTCATGGCGAAGTTTCTTCTTCGTTAAATTGTTATATGGTTGGAATTGGAAAATGCTACATGTAGTAATTCTAAAATGTCTTGGATAATTTGATACTTGGCAATTGTTGTGCTCATGTTTAAGCTCTTGCATCATATACTTTGCACCCATTAATGAAGAAACACTTAGAGCTTGCTAATTTGGTTTGCATATTTGGTTTCTCTAGAGTCTAGATAACATCTAGTATTGAGTTTTGAACAACAAGGAAGACGGTGTAGAGTCTTATAATGTTTACAATATGTCTTTTATGTGAGTTTTGCTGCGCCGTTCATCCTTGTGTTTGTTTCAAATAACCTTGCTAGCCTAAACCTTGTATCGAGAGGGAATACTTCTCATGCATCCAAAATCCTTGAGCCAACCACTATGCCATTTGTGTCCACCATACCTACCTACTACATGGTATTTATCCGCCATTCCAAAGTAAATCGCTTGAGTGCTACCTTTAAAATTCCATCATTCACCTTTGCAATATATAGCTCATGGGACAAATAGCTTAAAAACTATTGTGGTATTGAATATGTACTTATGCACTTTATCTCTTATTAAGTTGCTTGTTGTGCGATAACCATGCTTTCTGGGGACGCCATCAACTATTCTTTGTTGAATATCATGTGAGTTGCTATGCATGTCCGTCTTGTATGAAGTAAGAGAGATCTACCACCTTAATGGTTGGAGCATGCATATTGTTAGAGAAGAACATTGGGCCGCTAACTAAAGCCATGATTCATGGTGGAAGTTTCAGTTTTGGACACATATCCTCAATCTCATATGAGAATAATAATTGTTGCCACATGCTTATGCATTAAAGAGGAGTCCATTATCCGTTGTCCATGTTGTCCCGGTATGGATGTCTAAGTTGAGAATAATCAAAAGCGAGAAATCCAAAATGCGAGCTTTCTCCTTAGACCTTTGTACAGGCGGCATGGAGGTACCCCATTGTGACACTTGGTTAAAACATGTGCATTGCAAAGATCCGGTAGTCCAAGCTAATTAGGACAAGGTGCGGGCACTATTAGTATACTATGCATGAGGCTTGCAACTTGTAAGATATAATTTACATAACTCATATGCTTTATTACTACCGTTGACAAAATTGTTTCATGTTTTCAAAATAAAAGCTCTAGCACAAATATAGCAATCGATGCTTTCCTCTTTGAAGGACCATTCTTTTTACCTTTATGTTGAGTCAGCTCACCTATCTCTCTCCACCTCAAGAAGCAAACACTTGTGTGAACCGTGCATTGATTCCTACATACTTGCATATTGCACTTGTTATATTACTCTATGTTGACAATTATCCATGAGATATACATGTTACAAGTTGAAAGCAACCGCTGAAATTTAATCTTCCTTTGTGTTGCTTCAATACCTTTACTTTGATTTATTGCTTTATGAGTTAACTCTTATGCAAGACTTATTGATGCCTGTCTTGAAAGTGCTATTCATGGAAAGTCATTGCTTTATGATTCAGTTGTTTACTCATGTCATTACCATTGTTTTGATCGCTGCATCCACTACATATGTTTACAAATAGTATGATCAAGGTTATGATGGCATGTCACTTCAGAAATTATCTTTGTTATCGTTTTACCTGCTCGGGACGAGCATAACTAAGCTTGGGGATGCTTGATACGTCTCCGACGTATCGATAATTTCTTATGTTCCATGCCATATTATTGATGATACCTACATGTTTTATGCACACTTTATGTCATATTCGTGCATTTTCCGGAACTAACCTATTAACAAGATGCCGAAGTGCCGACTGTCGTTTTCTCGCTGTTTTTGGTTTCGGAAATCCTAGTAACGAAATATTCTCGGAATTGGACGAAATCAAGACCCGGGGTCCTATTTTGCCACGAACCTTCCAGAAGACCGAAGAGCATACGAAGTGGGGCCACGAGGTGGCCAGACCACAAGGCGGTGCGGCCAAGGAGGGGCCCGCGCCGCCCTGTGGTGTGGGCCCCTCGTCAGCCCTCCGACTCTACCCTTCCGCCTACTTAAAGCCTCCGTCGCGAAACCCCTGATGCGAAAAAACCACGATACGGAAAACCTTCCAGAGACGCCACCGCCGCCAATCCCATCTCGGGGATTCGGAGATCTCCTCCGGCACCCCGCCGGAGAGGGGATTCATCTCCCGGAGGACTCTACACCGCCATGGTCGCCTCCGGAGTGATGAGTGAGTAGTTCACCCCCGGACTATGGGTCCATAGCAGTAGCTAGATGGTTGTCTTCTCCTCATTGTGCTTCATTGTTGGATCTTGTGAGCTGCCTAACATGATCAAGATCATCTATCCGTAATACTCTATGTTGTGTTTGTCGGGATCCGATGGATAGAGAATACCATGTTATGTTAATTATCAAGTTATTACATATGTGTTGTTTATGATCTTGCATGCTCTCCGTTATTAGTAGAGGCTCGGCCAAGTTGATGCTAGTAACTCCAAGAGGGAGTATTTATGCTCGATAGTGGGTTCATGCCCGCATTGACACCGGGACAAGTGACGTGAAAGTTCTAAGGTTGTGTCTGTGCTCGTTGCCACTAGGGATAAAACATTGATGCTATGTCCGAGGATGTAGTTATTGATTACATTACGCACCATACTTAATGCAATTGTCTCGTTGCTTTGCAACTTAATATTGGAAGGGGTTCGGACGATAACCCGAAGGTGGACTTTTTAGGCATAGATGCAGTTGGATGGCGGTCTATGTACTTTGTCGTAATGCCCAATTAAATCTCACTATACTTATCATGACATGTATGTGCATTGTTATGTCCTCTCTATTTGTCAATTGCCCGACCGTAATTTGTTCACCCAACATGCTTTTATCTTATGGGAGAGACACCTCTAGTGAACTCGTGGACCCCGGTCCATTCTTTAATACTCGAAATACAAATCTGTCGCAATACTTGTTTTACTCGTTTTCTCTCGCAAACAATCATCTTCCACACAATACGGTTAATCCTTTGTTACAGCAAGCCGGTGAGATTGACAACCTCACTGTTTCGTTGGGGCAAAGTACTTTGGTTGTGTTGTGCAGGTTTCACGTTGGCGCCGGAATCTCTGGTGTTGCGCCGCACTACATCCCGCCGCCATCAACCTTCAACGTGCTTCTTGGCTCCTCCTGGTTCGATAAACCTTGGTTTCTTTGTGAGGGAAAACTTGCTGCTGTGCGCATCATACCTTCCTCTTGGGGTTCCCCAACGAACGTGTGAAATACACGCCATCATGGCCCCCCTCTGGCGACTCTCGGGTGTTCTGTAAGCTTCGTGGAAAAATAGGATGCTGGGCCTTGATTTCGTCCGATTCCGAGAATATTTCCTTACTAGGTTCTGGAACCAAAAACAAGCGAAAACATGAACCGGCCCTTCGGCATCTCGTCAATAGGTTAGTTCCGGAAAACGCATAATAATGACATATAATGTGCATAAAACATGTAGATATCATCAATAATGTGGCATGGAACATAAGAAATTATCGATACGTCGGAGACGTATCAGTGACATCTCTCCTTTTAGTCGGGAGGTTGTAGGTGCGTACTACCGTTCCTTTTGCGCATAGCTATCGCTTGCACCGCCTAAGCGGTTGTAATGTGAGTGAGAGAAGTAGCAGCGTCAGGACAGAGATTTGGTGCACATGGGCACCATTGATCTCGTTTTAAAAAAATAAAAAATAAAATATTTTTGAGTTAAAATACTTTAAATATTTTTGAGTTTAAATACTTTAAATATTTTTGGGCGGTTGTAATGTGATTTTTTTTGCATATAGTCTATGATGTATTCCACGAATGTGTAAAATATCAACTTTAAATATTTTATATTATGAGCTACACAAAAATGATAAAATTGTAGATCTCAGTAGTCATTTTCAAATCTCCAAAACATATCAGATTTTGTAATTTTTTCTAGCATAAAATAAAAAAATTGGATTGAGATTTTGCATGATTGTGAGATGTATCACTCACAAATCGCAAAACTTTTTTTTAGACTTTTTAGTACCTTGCGAAAATGACTTTTAACTTTTTTATAAAAACAACAAGAGCACTAGATCTTTGGAGATAAAACGCACTTTTCGTGGCTGCCGCGGCTTAAGCCCTGTTTGTTTGGGCTGCAGCTTTTGAAAACAAGCTGTAGTTGTTGAGGTATGGAAAACAACTGTGAGAAGCAGAGATTTGATGTTTGGTAGAAGTGATGTGGATGGCTGTTGTTGCCGGTAAGAAGGATGAAATGTCTGAAATGCCCTTGAATGCTGATGAACTTGTATACATGCTGATTTGAGACCAATTAGCTAATTCTGACTGTTTTTAACATAATTGACATGCTTAAGGGTTGCATTACGTTGAATTAATTATGTTAGAAGACTTGTTCATATTAAATATAAACATCACATATACTCAAAGACAATACGAGAGTGTTGCGACATTTATATTACAAGACTTGTCCATATGAACCCATAAGAGCAACAAGTTTGTAAACCTCTAGACATATATTAGAAGACTTGTTCATATTAAATATAAACATCACATATACTCAAAGACAATACGAGAGTGTTGCGACATTTATATTACAAGACTTGTCCATATGAACCCATAAGAGCAACAAGTTTGTAAACCTCTAGACATATATTATAAGACTTGTCCATATGGACCCAAAAGAGCTAGAAGTGTTCTCAACACCTAGCCACCTCCCCTTGATGCGAACAAAGCATTGGCTATGTTGTCACGAGTGTTGTTCATGCTAACATGATTCTCTCCCAAATCATTGCCCACATTGCCGGTTGATGTGGAACTAACATGCCCCCGAGGCATATAGTTCTCATCATTATCGCATCGATAGAAGTGTAGATCAAACAATTGACTATCGCGAATGAAGTTATGGAGTGCTAGACATGCAATGACAATCTCTGTCTACTTCTCTATTGAGTAACTTGATATACCATGCAAGATGTGCCGTTCTGCTTCAATACCCCGAATGCTCTCTCAATAGCATTCCACAAAGATGAATGAGCATGGTTGAACATTTCTTGCATCCTAGACGGAGGTCCGGCTAGTCTGAACTCAGGTAGATGATACTTGGTTCCTGTATACAGTGAAAGATACCCATCCTGATTGGGATAATCCGAATCAACTAGATAGTATCGTCCTGAATGAAACACAAGTTAGTGCTAGCATATATGACACCAATATCATGTAATGAAGAATGCACAAGCCTAACATATACCTGGAGGAGGATGAGGAAAATTTGCTTCAAACTTAAGCAATGTATCTTTGAATATCCTTGTGTCATGTACGGAACTTAGCCATCCTGCAACTATGGAGGTGAACCTCAAGTCAAAATCACAAACAACCATAACATTATGTGTGGGATATCCAAGGCGACCAACATGATTCAATATATGAGCAGCATGCACAATAACTGGTATGTGTGTCCCATCAATTGTACCAATTGCACCATTAAAATGAGGTGTAAATCTAGAATTCCGTAGCTTTGCATGCGGGTTGACCAATTGCAACATGGTAGCATAAGGATACAATCTCAAAGTACATTGATGCAAATAAAGTTTGAAGTCCTGTTGCATGGGGTTCTAATTTCTCTTTCTATCCTCATATTGCAACTTCAACCAACGAAGCCGATCCTCATTAGTTTTCATGGTGTAGAAGAAAGATCGGTTTTCAAGTTTGCCAAATAGTTGTTGCTATGTAATGCTCAACACTACCCTCAACGGCTCCACATTCCACAACTTCTTTCATTATGGCTTCAATTTCTTCAACCACTTCGGTTGAAGATGACATTCCACGGTCTTCATTAATGCAATGGTCAACATAACGCTTGAAGTCTTGTTGCATTGGGTTCTTCCTTTTCTTCCCCGGGTTGCATGGAATCCTAGAATCCCCACGCTTTCTATTCACACTTGGAGGTGTTGGCGATGAGCCTTCATCATCTAAAAGATGAACCAAATCAGCGGGCACTTCTTTTGGTACTTCTCTTGGCACTCCCGGCATGACCGCCGATGTTCCATCAACATGGGAATCCTCAAACATGACCTCCATAAACCCAAGTTGTCCGGCAGACCTTTCTTGAACCCGCAATAAGCTTGTTAGGCTGCATAATATTTCACAAGTTAATAACCAAAATCTGATCCATCTATTTTGAAATGTGAATATAACATACACATACAATATATCATACCTTGATCAATTCAGCCCACTGTGCATCATCTGCTGTAATAGTTTGCTTCACCGGATCCCAACCAAGTCCAATTGCTTTGGTAGTGTAATACACCCATGCTTGGTACAATGCCTTGGTTGAATCCAAAAACCAAATTCTCTACCTAAATTCTTGTACCCCTCCGGACCAAGGAAAGCCGTAGGCTTATTTCCTTTTTTTGCTTTTGCTCCATGCAGACATCACAAAATGTTGTAGTAGACAATGCATCCCAATGTGCCTTAGGTGTCTTATCTTCCATCTAAAGGCATAAGGCAAAATATATTTAACAGATTTCAAGTGCTACATATTTCAATTCACATAAACATTGACATGAAATGTATGTATGTATTGCAATTCAATTCACATAAACATGCATACAAATTTCACATAAACAAGCATACATATGCAGTTCAATTCACATAAACAAGCGTACAGATTTCACATAATCATGGTGTTAATCATGTTTCCCACCTTCCTGTTGCAGGTACTTGGTGCGGCAGGGAGGCAGAGATGGTCGTCGGCGAAGAACAGCTTGCGGGGTCGGAGCAGAACGTCGGTTACATGTCGGAGAAGCCCGCAGGGACGGCGTCGAACGAGGAAGGGCGACGCGGTGCCTCCAGGTGCTCCCGTCTCTGGCGGCCGACGGGATCGACCTCGCCCCGTGGGGCGCCGGGTCGAATCAAGGATGGCGGGAGCTGGCGCGGTCGGGAACAGAGCGGGGGAGGCTGGCTTGCTCGCCGGCGGCCAGAAATTGCACGGTCGGTGGCGGAGAACGACAGCGGCGGTGGCCAATCCCTAACCTTAACCAGTAGACGAACGGGGGAAAATGAGGTCGGGACCAGTCCCGGTCTTGCCGTTTCACAGGCACCCTTTGCTTTATATGGAGTGGCAGGTTTTCCGTTAATATGGTGAAGTATAGAGGGCACTTCAGTCATTAGTAGTGCAGGAAGCAGGCATAAGCTCGAGAAGCACCTCCCAAATCGCTTTTCCTGCGGCACGCCTGTGTAGTTCATTTTCTGGTTCCAATTCTCTTATCAATTATTGAATGTTTGTTTGGGCTTCCACTTTTAGATCCCCAAAACAGAAGCAGAAGCTCAAACAAACAGACCATTTAATCACTCAACTGCTTCAACAGAAGTTGCTCCTACATGTGGATAAAAGATATAACGGCTATGATACATCTAAATTTTAATAGAGTTGAGATATTTTTGGCTGGACGGAGGGAGTAGTCCATTTAGCGTGCTCGAGTTCCACTACAGAGAATGAATCTTGGACGCTGTTGCTGCGTTCGCTGTAATCGACAGGATGGACAACATCCTGCAGTATTCATTATGGGAAAAATCTTGCAGTATTGTACGATAGCACTAGGATGTGACATGGGTGCGTGTGATTTGTATATTGTGGAGCCTAACCTAACCGGTCAAACAATGTTGTAGTATCTGACGGGGAGGGCAGTTCCCGTCGGTAGGTTTTGTAGTACCGCGCCTTGGTCTGAACTGGACCGGAGCAGACCGGTCGGCGGTCGGCCGGTCGCTCGGTTCCACTTAGCGACCGAGCTGTGGAGCGGGGCGAGAGACGTCACGCTGACCGTAGAGGGCCGTCCGGTGATCGGAGTCCACGGACGAGTGGGTCGGCGATGGTGGGGTTGGAGGGAAAGGTCGTGGAGTGGAGTGGAGCAGGAAAAGGCAGCGAGGTCGTGCATGGGTGAGTGGGCGGCGGCGGCGTAGAGTGGCGGCGGTGCGCGTGCGGGGTTGTTGGGCAGGACGAGGGTACCGTCAACCGTCAAACTTTTTTCCTCGTTTCGTCACGGAAGCCAACGACGCGCATGGCCTGTTCATGGAACTTTGAGGCCGTAAGACGTAAGTAATACTAACCAGTTTTGCCAAGACACGGATCATCAGGTAGCTAGCCTTTGTCGTCTACACCGGAAGTGGCACGTACAGGTACCTAGCCTCTCACGAGAAGCACGCGTATCTCGCTCCCAGTGTTCGCCTGGAGGCGTGGAACGCGTGAGTTTCCTGACCTGTTCCTCCCCGCTCTCGCAAAGTTTTCAGTGGTCTCCGTACGGGTTGGACGGTCTCAGCGTACGTCATCCCCTGCTCGCGCAGAACTCTCTCCGGTAGCGCCTCAAGTGCTGTTCAACATGCGCCATGGATGGAGGCCGGCGAGTGACCAGACCTACGATGCACAACGGATGAGGATGTATCAAGGCTATATATGTACCTGGTGTCTTACAATACATAATCTTAGTCTCATGTTTTAGCTCCAACAACTATGTTAGACTAACTTAGCAAGAGCAGCGCCGGTTCCCTGGGCATGAACCTATTCTAGGCGGCCACGAATTGAACTATTGAAGGTCACTATCGGCCGGAGATGTAATGTAAGACCAAGTTTCGGCGTGCGCGCCATGGCTCGATGCATAATAGTGTAAAATTGCATGCGCTAGCTAGTTCAACCAAAAGATCGATCTTATGGATCATGTGAAATTGCATGTCTTAGCCAGTTCAACCAAAAAATTAATCTAACGAGGGACGGCTAGGAAATTATATTTAACACCTCTACTCACGTCTTGGCCGGTGTTTTTTTTTTAGATCTCACACGGATCTTAGACGTGTATCATTGGATTTGTTTTTTAGGGAGGCCACAAATATTTATTTTAAATACTGCGTTGGTTAGGATTTAAACCCAGAATCTTTTGCTCTGATACCATGTGGAATTGCATGCGCTAGCTAGTTCAACAAAAAAACGATCTTATGAAGGAGAACTAGACAATTATATCCAATCGGCAGTAACCTTAGAGACGCCGCACCCTCGATATCCACCATATCCAAGAGGGGGGAAACAACAAAGCACTTCGTGGTAACATTAACAAACGGGCGCCCCAGATTCTCCTCTCCACGACTCCACTCGGCGGGGGCACCACAGAGACGAAGCATTTCGTGGGTTCGGCGGCTATGGCAGCGGGGTCCCCTTGGAAGGCCTCAACAGTGCAGAGGATTGTGAGGCGGTCGTCGGTGCTCATGTAGCTTTCCTCGTGCCCGCGGAACGCTTCTGGGAGTTGTCAACTTTCTCGGAGAAGGTGCTGGCGGCGTCGCTCGGCTAAGCGGTTTTTTTTTTCTGCATTCACGTAGGAGTGAATGCTGAAAAATATCTCCAACGTAATATTTTGTGTATGTACCATTTTTAGAAAATGCGACATTATTTTGCTACATTTTTTTTGTGAAAATGTAAAAAATAATTTAAATTTTCAAACATACCCATGTAGCATAAGAAAAAAAATGTAGCAAATCCTCATTTGTTAGTAGCAAAATGTAAAAGATAGATTGGGGTAGCATGAAGCCCTTCTGACGGCCGGCTACGGCTAGCAGCTCGGCGATGAACTGCACATTAAAATTTGGGGCGATGTCATCAAGCTGCAGAAAGTCATGCCCAAACCTGCGTAGGTACATGTGTCACCAGCTGCGGGGCTGGATTTTGAAGTGCACTATCTCTGCTGAAGGAGACGGAAATAGCTGAGGTTGGTAGATGTTTCAGGTTTCAACCTTGCTGGTATTTTGGGCGTTAAATTTGTTGATTTAGTGGTCTACGGTATTCGACAGCCATGTCCCACGTCGCGGTTTGTCTCTGTTCGCTCTTTTTTACTCAGTCTTCGACGAAGAAATTCTGTAGACGAAAAAGTGCATTTCTAGAAGGAACAAAGTTCCGTACTAGTTTTTCCTCACCAACAGCTTCTTTTTTATGAGCGACGTGTTGATATGTGTATCACACAAGTTTGTACTTGTACTCCCTCTCTTGACAGTTACTCCGCGTTCTAGATTTGGTCAGAGGGAAACACTTGTAAACTCTAACTAAATATATTTATGTAAAATATCAATATCTACAATATAAATTTACTATATTAGAAATGTGTGACTATTTTTCAGTCGACTGATTTCAGTTGCAACTCATGACTAGCACGGATCACGATGTAAATCAAATTTTGTGGAACTTGGCTGAACACGAAATTAGTTCTCTGTTAACTAGCAAATCCCATATATAAATCAATGTAAAGTATAATAAACCTTTTTTAAAAAAATTGCAAAATGTAACTTCAACAAACCTGAGAAGTGAGAACGTAAAGTAAATAACTAAGAATGAGGGATTACCATGTGCCAACCTATGCGATCCTGACGTGCATTTACGACATCGCAGAAGGGAACAGTGGCGTAGCTTAGTGCAAAGTCAGGGGGGGCGCCCCCCCCCCCCCCTAGCTTTGTATAAAATGCTGAAGATTTTCATTTTTGAACAGCTTAAGAAGGAAATTTTTAGCCTTTTGCCCCCCCCCCCCCCCCAAATGCTGATCAAAAGCTGATATTTTGCCTTTTGCCCCCCCCCCCCCTATTTTCTGTCAAGCTCGGCCACTGGAAGGGAACATCGATTAGATATTCAAGCGCAACTAGTGCACATTTGTAAAATAACATTCGGAAGTCAATTCTGAGCAGCGAGTGAGTGGCTGCGTATTAAAGGCGAGCACATATTGTATTGTGCTGTAGGAGTAGGAGGTCACATGGTGCGTGTCACTGCATGTTGTCGATCGTATCCAGTCAAACAATGTTGGAGTGAGCATCTGACTGACGGGGAGGTAGTCCGTAGGTCTCAACTGCTTTTCCCTAATGTAGTGTGCTCAGTGGAGTAAGAAACCTATGCCTTTTTCTCATTTGCATGACCGTTCCTAGAATGTGGATCCCGTTTTCCCAAAGATACTTTATTTCCATCTGCATTCCTATTTGCTGTGGGCTTTGGCGCCCAACATTTCTCTGTTTTATTTCTATACAGCTCTGATCTCCACGGGATTTTGTTTCACGCAACTTTAACTTTGTACACGGGTCGGCTTTTGTTTTGTTTTACTTGTACACCACCTCCATAGCGTTGGAGCGGGGCGAGAGGCGTCACGCTGACGCCACGAGAGCCGAGCGCGCGCGTGCGTTCTAGCCACTTGCATGGTCTGCCCGGGTTGTTGAGTTGCGCAGGCCGTACAATTCTTCTACCGTCAAACATTTTTTCCTTGAGATCACGGAAGCGAACGACGCCCTCGTCGGCTCGTCCGGCCTGGTTTACACAACACACCGACTCATTTTTCCTTGAGATCAGGCAGTAGTACTCTCCATGGCCATGCGATTGATCGACTCATGCATACTCCACTTTGTCATGTTATGCATGAGGCGTACTAATTCTCTCCCATCGCTAGCCTAGCCTGGACCCAATAATGGAGGCGTGGAACGCGTGCCCGTTACCTAGCCTCGAACTATATATGTCGTCCATGCGACGCCGAATCAGCAGCCACCACGGTTAAACTATTTTGTTGGATGTGTAGTACAAGAAGCATATCTTATTTTGGCTCACAAAAATCACCCGATCTACCAAAGCCATAACTATTGTACTATGTAGTACTACCTCCATTTTAAGGAATAAGGTGCAACGTATTCCAAGTAAATTAGACCATAAAAAATGAGCAATAAAATCCTGATTATATTATATGTAATTACCACCGTTGGATTCATATTGAAAAGCTCTTTCTAATGATGCTAATTTCATACAAACAATCTTTATATATTTAGAGTAATTTTTGGTCAAACAAAAGCACGTAAAACGAGGGCCCCTTATTCCTTAAAACGGAGGTAGTATATATAGTCGCTACGCGTGGAGACGTGGAACGCGCGTGCCCCGACATGTTCCTCCCTAGTCTCACAAACCACAAACATCGGAATGGCTTTATTACGTCATCCGTGCTTGCTTGCTTGCGTAAACCGTCTCCCATGGCGTCTAAAGTGTTCACCCAGCCCGCAAGTACACACATCGGCAACCGGCCTCAGGTTTTTTTTTTCGGGGTCAAGCATGTTCAATTGCTGATTTTTTTTTGCATTATGACTAAAAATGATCGCGTACATTTGTCGATGTAAAGGCCGGGATCTATTCTTTTTTTTTTGAAAAGGCGCCCCCGAGGAAACACTCGGCGATCTAGGGTTTCTGTATACCCCTTGTTGGCGTTGCCGTCATTTTGTCCCGCCTTTAGTACCCCTTGTGGCCATGGAGGTGTGACAGATCCCGGTCCCTCACTGACGGAAGGTTTCCCGTTCTTCCATTTTAGGCGATCCCAACGTCTCTCCCAAATAATGAGGCAACAGGAACATTCCGAAGGCATAATAAGATGTTTCCTTGCCCTATCTCCCTGCCAATGTGTATAACACCGACGTGGTTGTGGAGTTGTCTTCCTGGCGGATATTCTAGGATCCGGTTGATGTTCGCGTTAGATTCTATGTTTGCAGGTTTGGACCTTCTAACCTATGGTTCTCATCATTGGTGATTGTTGCTGTTGTGGTGCACTGGTCCTTCGGGGCATATTAGCATGGTGATTTTTTTTATGTCTACTACAACAAGCTCTTCTACGACAAGTTGTCCGGTAAGGCCACCTACATTGTAATTTTTATTTCTTTTGGGTTCTTTGTACCGATGTTGGTGATTATTAATGAAGTCGCGGACCTTTTTACGGGAAAATAGAAAACTGAACCATAAAGAAAATGAATTGTCCACACACTTAAGTTTTAGTCTATCAACTTACAAATTTGGCAAGCGCTTTTGGTTCAAATCGCCCAGTCGGCAGAATTGTGACCGTGGCAGCAAATTTTGGAAGTTGTAAGGGTAGTTTAGGAAAATAGGTGATGTTTATTTTTCTAGAAACACAGCTCTATTTCTGACGACGTATAGTCTATCTAGTTGTTTTGTCAGCAAAAAACAATCACGAATTCGCTCAACTTCTGAATGCTCTTCATGATGGTAGCCAAGGCATGCGGGATTAGGGGAAAGTTGTGTGGTTTGGGCACGCTCATGTGCATTGCATCAATAATGGATGCAATGCAAGACTATAATACAAGAGATGAAGGTGAACAATCTATTCTCCAAATCTATAAAAATCACTTATATAACCATATATTCACTTAACTAGGATGCAAGACAGTAAAGGCATCTCTACTTATAAATGAATACACAGAAAGACTTTATTAGAAGAGAATAAATTGACTTGTCAAATTAAATGAGATATCAGCGGAGATGTTTGCCATAGGATCAAGGCATGGTGGATGAAATGGCGGCAAGCATCTAGTATCCTATGTGATAAGAAGGTCCCACACAAGTTAAAAAGGTAAGTTTTATATGACGGCAATCTGACAACACATTCAACAAATGAGTGTCGCGGAGATGTGTATGCTACGATGGATGTGAAGCCATATAAGAAAGCACAAGATTAGAAACGAGGTAATTTCTGATGTGCTAGCAGTGGCACCGATAGATGCAAAACTAGTCCAACACCGACTAAGATGGTTTTGGCATACCCAGTAGAGGCCTCTAGAAGCTCTAGTTAACAATGGAATTCTAGAAAATATGGAGAAGACTAGGTACATGACGATCAAAGTTGATGATGTCGATGCACGCTTCTATTCCTGTAGACAGTGTTGGGCCTCCAAGAGCAGAGGTTTGTAGAACAGCAGCAAGTTTCCCTTAAGTGGATCACCCAAGGTTTATCGAACTCAGGGAGGAAGAGGTCAAAGATATCCCTCTCAAGCAACCTTGCAATCACGATACAAGAAGTCTCTTGTGTCCCCAACACACCTATTACACTTGTCGGATGTATAGGTGCACTAGTTCGACGAAGAGATAGTGAAATACAAGTAGTATGGATGTATATGAGTGGTAATAGCAATCTGAATAAAATATGGCAGCGAGTAAACATGCAACAGAACAATAAGTAAACGGAGTTTCGATGCTTAGAAACAAGGCCTAGGGATCATACTTTCACTAGTGGACACTCTCAACTTTGATCACATAATAAAACCACTCTACACTCTCTTGTTGGATGATGAACACCACTAATTGCGTAGGGCTACAAGAGCACCTCAATGCCGGAGTTAACAAGCTCCACAACATTCGATGTTCATATTTGAATAACCTTAGAGTGCATGATAGATCATTGCAATTACACCAAGTACTAACATAGCATGCACACTATCACCATCACACTATGAAGGAGGAATAGATCGCATCAATACTATCATAGCAATAATTAACTTCATAATCTACAAGAGATTACAATCATAACCTACGCCAAGTACTACACGATGCACACTGTCACCATTACACCGTGGAGGAGGAATAGAGTACTTTAATAACATCACTAGAGTAACACATAGATGAATAGTGATACAAAACTCATATGAATCTCAATCATGTAAGGCAGCTCATGAGATCATTGTATTGAAGTACATAGGAGAGAGATTAACCACATATCTACCGGTACAGCCCTTAGCCTCGATGGAGAACTACTCCCTCCTCATGGGAGACAACAGCGTTGATGAAGATGGCGGTGGTGTCGATGGAGGAGCCTTCCGGGGGCACTTCCCCGTCCCGGCGGCGTGCCGGAACAGAGACTCCTGTCCCCCAGATCTTGGCTTCGCGATGGCAGCGGCTCTGGAAGGTTTCTCGTACCGTGGCTTTTCCGTATAGGGTTTTCGCGACGGAGGCTTTAAGTAGGCGGAAGGGCAAGGTCGGTGGAGTCCTGGTGGGACCACACACTAGGGGGGCGCGCCCTACCCCTGGCCGCGCCGCCCACATGTGTGGGTCCCCCAGGGCTCTCCTCTGGTGGCTCTCGGGTGTTCTGGAAGCTCCGTGGAATTCTAAGATGCTGGGCGTTGATTTCGTCCGATTCCAAGAATATTTCCTTACTAGGATTTCTGAAACCAAAAACAGCAGAAAACAACAACTGGCCCTTCGGCATCTCGTCAATAGGTTAGTTCCGGAAAATGCATCAAAACGATGTAAAGTGTGTATAAAACATGTGAGTATCATCATAAAAGTAGCATGGAACATAAGAAATTATAGATACGTTTGGGACGTATCAGTTGACTTGGGCTGAGGTGGTAAAAATAGACCTAAGGGATTGAAATATATCTAAAGTTTTAACGCTTGAAAGGACTTTATGGAGATCAGCGATCTATGTGCCAGAATTTTAGCTTACTCTTTTTTTATTTCTTCTTCTTACTTTGGTTTCCTTTTAATCCTGTTGGATCTCATATCTAGCCTACCCAACTTTCTGGAGAAAAGAAGCTTTGATGTTGTTGTATCAAATTAAATGAGAGATTAAGTGACAACCATGAAGACTAAACGATCTAGGCCATTGGTTATTTTATAAGAGGGGGTTGACTTTAAGTGAAGCTCAACATAGATGATTAATAGGCAACGTCCAAGAGTGGTGTACATAATGCATCTCAATGTTCTACATACACTTCACATTTCAAGGGTGGACAAGCCAATAAGAAAGTGGAAATTTGTGACTCTAGCCACAAGTGAGAGTTTTTGTTTATTCTTGGGGTGGAACCTTTGCTCGGTGCAGTGATTGATCTCCATACCATATGCATGCACAACCAAGGGAAAAATAAGGCATAATTGCCCCCTTAACCACCACATTAAGATTTGAGTTCTCTAGGTTGTTCTATGACATGCATCTAAAAATCTGGACATGGTTCCTAGCAGGGACGAGTAAGGAATGTTATATGGATGGGGCCAATTGAACAAAATTTTGCTTGAAGGGGTCCAAATAGGCAAATATCTAAATATCTAGGGATCAATTCACATATATTTTAGGGGATCTTTCAGCAAAATTTCCAGCATAGGGGGCCATGGCCCCAGCTAGCACCCCCTAGCTCCGTCTCTGGTTCCTAGCATCTCCAGCCCTCCCTCATCAATTCAAGAAACCATAGTGCAACCCTTATGTGTTCTTCTAATGTAATTTTGCACTCATACACTAGAATTAAAGAATTGCAAAAAAATAAACATATTCATACGTAACCAAAAATAAACTATTTCACCATCTCCATAGAAAAAATTACTACTCAAAAGAAGATGTAGAGATGCAATAAATAACACGAAAATAATATATAGCACCACACATAATGTTTGCCAATATATTACAGTTGTTCGTTGATGTAGACACCGGTATATGAAAGGAGACGATGGCGGCAGTGGTCAAGCAGATGCCCCCAATGGCACTCCACTATTTCTGAATGCGAGGGAAAAGGCACATGTGTCCTTTTCCTTCTTCCTTGGACCTCTACCTTTTCGGGTTGAGGTGTTTCCCCTCTGTTCTTAAGGTTCTTGTTGCTAGAGAAATGAAAGCCTCCCCATTAGATTGGATCCAGCCTCGAGAGGTGGGGTGGGGGAGGGTCCCTCTTTTAATTATTTCCTTCCATCGACACCATTTATATGCCGACGGATACTTGTAACTCTGACTTGGCTTGGTCGCTTCAGTAACCAGACTCCACCTTGGTCACATCATACTACGATGATCCTTATCTTCTATAGAAACTATCTGCTAATTTCCTTGGATTTATTACCTTTGGAAGAATTTTATAATAACATATCAACTGAAATGATATTTTTCCTTCCAAAATTAAATAGCAAAATTATCAGAATTTAGACAAAATTCCCTTTTTTTCAATGACAATGGAATTTTTTTTTTTGAAAATTGAAAAGGCATAGGAATGTTTAGCATGTAGTGTTCCCAAAAATGGTAATAAGTGACCCGACCTAAGTATGAAGTTTAAGGAAATAAATAGGTCTTATATGTGCAAAGTTACAGACTTATAACACTTAGGGCCATGATTTTGTATCTGTCTATCCACTCTTTCTTATTCTCCACCACAAGTGTTCTAAAGGAGTTGGTATTGATATTTTCTTTGACGAGCAATGCCAAGTCATTGGTAAGGTCACCTACATTGTAATTTTTATTGCTTTTGGGTTCTTTGTACCGATGTTGGTGATTATTAATGAAGTTGTGGACCTTTTTACGGGAAAATAGAAAACTGAACCATAAAGAAAATGAATTGTCCACACACTTAAGTTTTAGTCTATCAACTTACAAATTTGGCAAGCGCATCCTTAAACATCGCAGGCCATCTTAGTTTTGGTTCAAATCGCCCAGTCGGCAGAATTGTGACCGTGGCAGCAAATTTTGGAAGTTGTAAGGGTAGTTTAGGAAAATAGGTGATGTTTATTTTTCTAGAAACACAACTCTATTTCTGACGACGTAGTCTTTCTAGTTGTTTTGTCAGCAAAAAACAATCACGAATTCGCTCAACTTCTGAAAGCCATTGGGGCACTCCATGGGAAGATGTGCTTTTAGAAGGCACCGAAGACAGTTTTCCTGTTGCTGGGAGTGATGGTACTTTTGTTGTCGCTATGCTATCCCGAAGCTCTTCATGATGGTAGCCAAGGCATGCGGGATTAGGGGAAAGTTGTGTGGTTTGGGCACGCTCATGTGCATTGCATCAATAATGGATGCAATGCAAGACTATAATACAAGAGATGAAGGTGAACAATCTATTCTCCAAATCTATAAAAATCACTTATATAACCATATATTCACTTAACTAGGATGCAAGACGAGTAAAGGCATCTCTACTTATAAATGAATACACAGAAAGACTTTATTAGAAGAGAATAAATTGACTTGTCAAATTAAATGAGATATCAGCGGAGATGTTTGCCATAGGATCAAGGCATGGTGGATGAAATGGCGGCAAGCATCTAGTATCCTATGTGATAAGAAGGTCCCACACAAGTTAAAAAGGTAAGTTTTATATGACGGCAATCTGACAACACATTCAAAAAATGAATGTCGCGGAGATGTGTATGCTACGATGGATGTGAAGCCATACAAGAAAGCACATGATTAGAAACGAGGTAATTTCTGATGTGCTAGCAGTGGCACCGATAGATGCAAAACTAGTCCAACACCGCCTAAGATGGTTTTGGCATACCCACTAGAGGCCTCTAGAAGCTCTAGTTAACAATGTAATTCTAGAAAATATGGAGAAGACTAGGTACATGCCGATCAAAGCTGACTTGGGCTGAGGTGGCAAAAATGGACCTAAGGGATTGAAATATACCTAAAATTTTGACGCTTGAAAGGATTTTATGGAGATCAGCGATCTATGTGCCAGAATTTTAGTTTACTCTTTTTTTCTTTCTTCTTCTTACTTTGGTTTCCTTTTAATCCTGTTGGATCTCATATCTAGCCTACCCAACTTTCTGGGGAAAAAGAAGCTTTGATGTTGTGGTATCAAATTAAATGAGAGATTAAGTGACAACCATGAAAACTAAACGATCTAGGCCATTGGTTATTTTATAAGAGAGGGTTGACTTTAAGTGAAGCTCAACATAGATGATTAATAGGCAACGTCCAAGAGTGGTGTACATAATGCATCTCAATGTTCTACAGACGCTCCACATTTCAAGGGTGGACAAGCCAATAAGAAAGTGGAAATTTGTGACTCTAGCCACAAGTGAGAGTTTTTTTTATTCTTGGGGTGGAACCTTTGCTCGGTGCAGTGATTGATCTCCATACCATCTGCATGCACAACCAAGGGAAAAATAAGGCATAATTGCCCCCTTAACCACCACATTAAGATTTGAGTTCTCTAGGTTGTTCTATGGCATGCATCTAAAAATCTGGACATGGTTCCTAGCATGGACGAGTAAGGAATGTTATATGGATGGGGCCAATTGAACAAAATTTTGCTTGAAGGGGCCCAGATAGGCAAATATCTAAAGATTTAGAGATCAATTCACATATATTTTAGGGGATCTTTCAGCAAAATTTCCAACATAGGGGGGCCATGGCCCCAGCTAGCACCCCCTAGCTCCGTCTCTGGTTCCTAGCATCTCCATCCCTCCCTCATCAATTCAACAAACCATAGTGCAACCCTTATGTGTTCTTCTAATGTAATTTTGCACTCATACACTAGAATTAAAGAATTGCATAAAAATAAACATATTCGTACGTAACCAAAAATAAACTATTTCACCATTTCCATAGAACAAATTACTACTCAAAAGACGATGTAGAGATGCAATAAATGACACGAAAATAATATATAGCACCACACATAATGTTTGCCAATATATTACAGATGTTCGTTGATGTAGACACCGGTATATGAAAGGAGACGATGGCGGCAGTGGTCAAGCAGATGCCCCCAATGGCACTCCACTATTTCTGAATGCGAGGGAAAAGGCACATGTGTCCTTCTCCTTCTTCCTTGGACCTCTACCTTTTCGGGGAGAGGTGTTTCCCCTCTGTTCTTAAGGTTCTTGTTGCTAGAGAAATGAAAGCCTCCCCATTAGATTGGATCCAGCCTCGAGAGGTGGGGTGGGGGAGGGTCCCTCTTTTAATTATTTCCTTCCATCGGCTCGTTGACAGCCCTAAAGTCATGTGTCGTAACTAACCCTCTGCACGGCTTCACTACGCTACAGATTATATGTAGAATAGGTGTAGAAGCAAATAAAAAATAAGTGACTTCACTAGGCTACAGATTATATGTAGAATATGTGTAGAAGCAAATAAAAAATAAGTCCATTCTACTGTATCCTCCCGCTTGGTTGTCTCCTGCAGAGTGGCACGCCAACTTTTGATGCCTTCCACGCTTTGCAAAATAATACCACTTTATCTAAACATTATATGTTTAATCTTCCATAAAATTTCAACAAACATTCATCATCATTTATTTTCTAACTTTTAACTTGGTTTCATGTTCAAAAAGATCAAACTAAGGGTGAGCATTGTCCCATAAATAATTTGAAAAAAACTACTTCTCATAATTTTGTACGTTCTATTTGTATATGCTTACATGCGAGCAAACAACAAAACTTCTCTTTCGTCTTATTATAATTTTTTTATGTGCAAATCTGATAAAATTTATCTTACAGTTTGGTAGCATTGGTGATGACATGAAAATAGAATGTTGGTCCACAATCTAAAGAACAATCACGTTAGATTTTTTTACAAGTTGGTATACTTATTTCCCAAATTATTTATGCTTCAATTGTTGCAGCGACTAATTGCTGGTAAAATATTATTTTGATATGTGCATAGTGAAGAATATATAAGTTGTAAAACTATATGCATGGCTTGTCGCCGTGGAAGATAGTTGTTGAGTTGTATTCGTTGCGCGAGATATTTTGTAAGTGTTGATGGTGTAACTAAGATTTTTATCTGCATGAAAAAGTTCAAAGTTAAGTAAATTAATATTTTATGGCACATCTGAACTATTTTTGTAAGAGCAAAATGCATTTTTGGTCCCTTCACTGACGTGACGCACTCCATTTAGTACTCTTAACTATTTAAAACGTTTGATCTCTCTGGCCTCTATACAAACACCAAAGAATTATACATTTAAACAAATTATGCATCTGGAAGATAATTTCGAGATAAGATTATTCTCCAGAGCAATGCTATGGTCTTTTCAAATGGCTCATACTCTGACCTGTTCGTCCCTGCTCACGAACCTGCACTGACAACGCCCGGAATGTTTCTTTTTTGTGTTTGGATGGCCTCAATATGTTATCTCTACTTGCTTGCTTGCTCGCGCAAATCGTCTCGGATAGCGTCTGAAGTGTTAAATATGCGCCATGGATTAGAGTCTGACGAGTGACAAAATGTATGCAGAACAGATGGGACTTTGTTTTGCTATTATTGTCATGTTCCGTGGATGTATTCAGGCTTGTATTGCTTTCGTAGTCGCTGTAATTAACAAGTCAGGCACTAAATGGGATTCACATGAGTGGCTTGCTATGCCTAAAACAGAGGCTAACTGGAAGGGTCAATGAAAATACAAGAAAAAACAGGATAACATGCATTTAGACATTCTAGATGACTGACGTAAAGATGTCATTGTCAGAATAAGCCTCTAGCATAGTTGTCATTTCATTTTCTGACTATGTGTACTCCTGATTTTTTTAACCAAGCAGTGTACTGATTACCGCATCATCTTTTTTTTGAGCCTGAACGGCAGGAGCTCTGCTTTGCATTGATAGAGGGGGAAAAACTGTACAAGTCATGGAAAATGGCGGATGAATCCAAAAAGGGAGAAATTAAAAGCTGGCTGATCTATGCATATAGCTAGAAAGTCTCGATCAAAAACCACAGGCAAGACACACTGCAGCAGGCAACATCGTCTCTTATTCAGGTGAACTAGCCCAACCTCATTGATACTCTTATTTTCAAAAACTCTTCTGCCTCTTTCTTTCCAAAGATGCCAAACGACGTAGCAGGCCAGCATCACCGTTTTTTTCCGAGCTTGCTTGGGGGCACATCTTTGGGTCTTGAACCACCAGGTTTTCAGAGAAACAGAATATTTTGCAGAAGCTCAGCATTGGAGGTCGCGATCAGGGACCAAACCTGCTTTGCAATAAGGGCACAGCAAGGCGACGTGGGCTGCCGTTTCGGGAGCTTAATCACACAGGCAACATGTAACAGAGCAAGTCCAACCTCTTTGAAGCAGTCTATCCGCTGTCCAATTGCAATTTTGCAGAAGCAGCCACATATAGAATTTGACTTTGCCTTATATATGCCACATAGGGGATTATGGGCAGCTTTCTACAATTCTACATCAAGTTAAGGTAAGAGAAACAGAGTATTGTGAAACCTACTAACCTGATATGCCCACATAAATCATTCTAATTTGAGTTCACAGGTACGAAGTATTAGAGGAGCCAAGCATGGAGGAGCAGGAAAAAAAACAGTAACTACTACAAATCCCTCTCAGGAATCCAACATCATGTCACATGTCTCAATACAACAGTCTCCACTAGAAATCCTCAACAAGTAAAAGTAAAAGTAAAAGGACCAACACAATTTACACATTTGGTTATATTTCAGTTTACCAAGACAAAATATCTCATCCAAAAATCATAACTACACTTTCTTAGCACGAGTGCGCTGTTTTGTGCCGTGCTCCACGACCTTGTCCTCAACGTGTAGCCCCTTTCTCCGCCTCACCGAGTTGATGAGTGTCTTAGCCAAGTTTGGTCCCATGTTTGAACCATCTCCAAATTCCTCAATCTCCTCCTGAGTTTTCGGGATAAAGAAGGGGTCTTGAGGAATAGCTTCCCAGTGACTCAAAGCAAGGCGTGCACTGGCTGCACCTGAAGTTGCGCTCCTAAGCTTCTCAGAGAATTCAGAGCTCTCAGCAACTGGCAGGTAGGCATGCACCGTAAACAGTGAAGTTCCTTCTTGCATCTCTTCTTTCAGCACCTTTGCTCGACAATCACCAAGAACAGCATAGACTGCACCTAAATACACCGAGGGAGTGATCAATTCGCAGAAATACATGGGTTGGACTAGTCTTGGCTTGCTCTGAAGCACTGCTGCCCGGCATGCTTCCCTGACTGCTGATTTGTGCTCGTAAGAGCGATTGGCATTATCTGCGCTGTGAGTGAATATGTAGGGCTCAATGATGAATGCCAGACCCCACATAGGTTCATCACACAAAGGCCCTGAGCTTGTGGCCTCCTGAAATCCCGAGACAACGATGTTCCTTAGTGTCTCATGATCAGGAGCACCTGTCGATGGTTCACTGTTAGCAATGCCATTGCTGGTTTCTGCATCAGACACACTCACAAAACCCAATATCTCCGAGACGTGACATGTACCGCACACAAGAATACCCTCTCTTCCATCTTGGCTGGTTATCGCACCACTGCTTGATCTTGCATCAGGAGAGAGGAGGAGGTTTGGACCGACGAGCAAAGGACCTAGGGCCCAGATTCTCTGCAAGTATCCAAGCAGTGTCTTCCTGTAGCGCTCAACCTTTAATTTATCCACTTGCATAGAAATCACTTCCAGTTCCCGGTCTATAGCACTGAGCATATGCTGCCTAAGTTTTGCCATGGAACCACCATCATCCTGAGAACATTGTAAACCTGTTGCTCCGTCGCTTCTCGCTGTTTGCCCCTGAATTGTTTGGGAAAGCAATTTTTCATTTTCCTCAAGGACCTTAGTCAGAGCATTCGGAAGCCTGATGACTTTAACTCTCACAGCAAATTTTCCATCTGGAGCAGTCCTCTCAATAAATTCCTGTGGACCCTTCCGGCTCTCCATATTACCAACAGCTTCTCCTTGGATGGTTTCCTTGAATGATACCAAGGGCTCTGAGACATTCAGTTTAACATTTTTTGCAAATCTCTCATTCAGATTCTTTATACAAAGCTCCAAATGTACCTTCCCCGCTGCGGCGAGGAGATACTGGCCATTTTCTTGGGTGCACTCAGCCAATGGGTCTGCCTGGTTAAGTAGCCTAAGCCCATTAACAAATGCTCCCAGATCAGCCAGGTTGGACGGCTCAATGGCGACCTTAAGCAATGGAGAAACCTGGAACATCATGCTCGCGAAAGGCCAGCAGTTCTTCGTGGATGACAATGTGGCCGTCTTCATGATGTGGTCACCGAGGCCCTGGATGGCAACCAAATTCCCGGCGCCTACGCTGGCAACCGCCCTCAGGTCCTGTCCCTGCATCTCATACAAGTACTGCAGCTCCACCTCCTTCAAATGCTTGCCTGTTGTGTCCCCTTTCAGAGGATCATACATCGGCGACAGCACAAACACCTTCTGCCCGGCACGGAGAACGCCGCTGAAGACCCGCGCAAATGCCAGGAAACACTCATCATCTGATCCACTGGTGGTGTGGTTGAGCAGCTCTCCATCCACCCCACTGGGTGGCAGATCCTTGTATGCCAGCCCAAACATCTTGGACACGAACACCACCAGAGGTGCCCTTGCACTGGTGCTGCAGGCCGTGATGCACCTCCTCACCTTGTCAGCCTCGGCGACAATGCCGGCATGCTCTGCAGCAACCCCTGGCGCCAGCTCTCTCTCGGGCATAAGCTTGGGCACTCTGAATCTCTGGGCAGCAATAGGGTCCTGAGTACACTCCACAAGCATCGTCATGACCGTTTCTGCAAGAGGCAGCCAGGCCTTCAGCACGGCTTGCAGCACCTTCTCAGGTTCCTTGTTCTGAAGCTCGCGCTGTGACACCTTCAGATTGTACCTCGAGACCACCTGATCGCGGAGCCAGCTTGCGCCATCCTCCTTCAGACCCTCCTTGTAGGCCTTCCATAGCGGCTTGAGCACGAGCTCTACAAACATTGGCTGCTGGCTGGCCATGGCCTCTTTCCCCACAACCTTCCTGTTCTTCTTGTCCCAGCAGTACGGCCCCCAGAGCCCTCCCAGCAATTTGCTCGCCATGTCGGGGTGAGCCTGGGCGTACAGAACGGCGAAGTCGTGGACTCGGAATCCCCAGCCGTCACGGGCGCAGGCGAAGATGACGTTGCCCTTGTGCGGCACGAAGGCGTCCTCGTCACCGTCCCCGTCGTCGACGTCCTGCGCGTGGGCGGGCCCGTCGAGGAGGGAGGAGAAGTAGGACCCCGAGCGCAGGTCGGAGTACACGGAATTCGCCTCGGCGACGATGCGGCGGAGGCGGCGGTACGCCTCCTCGGGCTCGAGCCGCATCTCGGTGACGAGGCGGTCGAGCTTGTTGAGGACGAGGCAGGGGCGGAGGCGCTCGGCGAAGGCCTTGCGCAGCGCGGCGTGGGTCTGGACGTGGACGCCGTCGACGACGTCCACGAGGACGAGCGCCGAGTCGGCGAGCCGCGCGGCGGCGGAGACCTCGGAGCAGAAGTCGAGGTGGCCGGGGGAGTCGATGAGGTGGACGCGGTGGGCGCCGTGGCGGAGCGCCACCGCGGCGGACTTCATGGTGATGGCCCGCGCCCGCTCCTCCGGCAGATGGTCCATGACGCGGGCTTGGCCAGCCCACTTGGGGGTGAGGAGGCCGCCGCCGCTGCCGTACGCCACTAGGTGGTCGGCTAGCGTGGTCTTCCCGTGGTCTACGTGCGCCATAATGCATGTGTTGCGGACCAGGCGAGGGTCACCGGCTGCCGCCACCGCCGTCACCATTGCTAGGGTTTGGGGGCTCGCCGGTTCTCTCTGGAGCTTCTTCCCGTCGTGCGTGCGGGCGCAGCGGAGCGGACGGGGATGAAGAGGAGAAACAGGGTCGCGGTTCGATGCCTTGGTCGCCGCTGCCGCCAGCGGCCGCCGGCGTCACCTCGATCGTAGGTGCGGCCGGACGGAAGAGGAACCCGGAACAGGGCCGATTGGGCCTGGCCTCTCACGGCGCCTTCGTTTTTGGAGGATGATAATATAGTCCAGTCCGTGTTAGTTTTTCCCCTAATCCAATTCCACCGAGGGTATAGGCCCATTTTGAGCCCATCCAGTCCAACCTGATTGGGAGTTGGGCTTTCCTATTTCATTCGAACATGCACAAAACCTAGTACACACGCGCTCGAGCATGGGCGTACCCACAGGGTGGGCCGGGTGGGCCGTGGCCCACCCTAAAATTTTGAAGTTTTCCCTTTACCTGTTACTATTCAACTCTAGAAATGAAAACACAGCCCAATATTGCACAATACGAACTACGGAGCGACCAGAACCAGAGAGCGAACCACAATTCCTAAGTTGGACCCGCACTCGCTCGGCTGCTCGGTGCCGGCCGCGCGACTCACCTTCCTGATCTCCTTCCTTTTTTTCCTAACCTGGAACTCCACGATTCCATTAACATGACTAAGCATACTCATTGGCCGAAACACCGTTTAGAAACCTTGGTACAACATCAACGCACAACCCCCGTGTCTCCTGACGAGGGGCAACTCAGGCAGCTAATTCGTGGGCTATTTTATTCCAAGAACGAGGTGCAAACACCACCTCTCCTGAGGTGAAATGTTCACATGGTTTAAAAAGTTATTCATGGATTCAAAAAAACATTCGCGTGGTTCAAAATAATTCGCTGATCCAAAAATTATTCGTCAGGTTAAAAAAAATGTTCACATAGTTCAAAATAATCCACCAATCCAAAAATTGTTTCTCGGGTTAAAAAATATTTATGTGGTTAGGAAAAGTTCGCCGATCCAAAAAAAAATCATCGGCTCGATGTGGATGTCAGAATGGCGATCCCAAAAAGTGGCTGCGATGGTCCTGAAACAAATGAATTAAACTACAATAATGTGAATCGATTGACGATTTACATTATCTTTGTAGCCAATTTTTATGCCTAACAGCTCCGCGTGTAGAGTTTTTTTTTAGAGTCTGCCCACCCTCAAATTTTTTCCTGCATCCGCCACTGCGCTCGAGGGCTCCCTACAGCTGCAAGTTTTTCGCGTGGCTCGCCTCAAAGAATCGGTGTTGGACGGCGGACTGGATGCAACGTCGGGGGCTGTCCTGTCCGTCGGCATGCCCCCTTTGCGATCAGGAGTCGGAGACCCTGCAACACCTGCTCCTTGACTCCGTGGTGGTGCAGGAGGTCTGGTCTTGGGCACTGCGTTGTTGGTACAAGCCGAACTGGCTTCCGGAGGTTGACTCGGAGCTGATAGATTGGTGGATGTCTCAGCTCCTTCCTAGCGGCGCATAAGCGAGACATGTGGACCGCGATCATCCTTGTCTTCTGGTGCATTTGGAGACACCGGAACGATGTGGTCTTCGATGGAGCCGTGGTGTCGCATATCACCATTAGGCAGAAGATTAACGAGAATTTTGGCAAATGGCGTCTGGCCAAGCTGTTCTGTGGCTCGGCCTTCGCTTTTTCGGAGCCGAGAGAGATCATGTGGTAGTATGGCGAGTAGGCAAGAGTGGGGAGCTGCCACCCCCTGCAGTAAAAACCTTGCCATCTTTGACACCCTTCTATGTGATTGATACACCTTTAGATGGCTACCTGAGGGAGCACCTAGAACCTCTGCTTTTCAAGTAGTTGCTCAGTTGCTCCTACAGTACTGGTACAATAATACTTTACGATTGATGAAGTTGGTTTGCCGCCACCGCCTCCTCCTCCTGCTCGCCGGTCGCCACCGCCTTCTCCTCCTCATCATCACAGCGCCGGCCCTGCTGAACCGTCTACTGCTTAGTTAGCTGCTGCTATTTCCTTGTACTAGGTGTGTCGTGTGCTCTTGTCTTTGCTTTGTACAAGAATGATTGAGTAAACGGTCCATGAATAAATAACCAAGAACAGAAGACGCCGTGGTCGATCGGCGTCTGCAGTACCGTGCGCTGTGGCCGCTGCGGGCTTCGGAAATTGCTACCTGGATCTTGTGCACGATCGACTTCGAAGCAACTGAACCAAAATCTCAGTTAATTTTACAGTAAGATTTTTCCAAGTCAACTTCAGAAATCGCATCACTCTTTTTTTTTGTTCCTTAACTATGGAAAATTTATTGTAACAGATTCATCTAAATCATGTGCTCACATGATGAACATCAAAATCATTAAAATACTTACAAAATTCAGAAAATAATCTGAATTTTGTTTACAACATATATGTTCATGTCTGGCAAGTGTGTGTGAAGTTTCATGAAATAAACAACATATGTCAGTGCCATATACACCAAAAAACTTGTATTCTGTTGTTGCTGGAAACTCTTGCTCCTTCTGAGAGCGTGCACGAGGTGGTTCCTGAACTTGTGCTGTAGTTTGGGTAGCTTGATGCTTCTGATGTAAATATAACCGACAAAAAGTGGCTGACGATGTATTTTAGTTATCTCTGATAATGAAAATTCGATTCCTATGGGGATTCGTTTGGAAAAAAAATACACCAGAAAACACAACAACACTAGAGGGTGCCCTCTAGAAAAGCATTTTTTGAAGCACGGAATATATCTATTTTTCACGCAAGCAACAAAAAGTATCACCGGCCCACAAATTGTTACATATTGACCTAGAGCATGGGCATTAACATGTAAAAGAGCTCAGGGTTCTTTTTACAATAGAAATGTATTTTTTTAACCTAGAAACGCTCTTGGAACCAATTTAAATATTAGAGCATCATTTCACTATAATTAAAGGAAAAATGAACCGACTAATGCCTAGTCGCCGTCCCGTCTCTCATGGTCTTCTTCTCCACATCCAACTAGAACCGACGTCTACTCCACCGGCGCCCGACACGCAGGTTTGCCGCCTCGCCCTACCCTAGCTCCTCTTCCCCCGCCACCCGACCTTCCCTCCCCGGTGACGTGGACCCCGCACCCTCAACCCTAAGTTCCTCCGGCAAGCTGAGTTGACTGGCCCTCTCAATCTCTCCCTTTTTTTCTGGTTTGAGTCGTGGGATGCGCTTGAGATGAAGAGGTGGGGAAGAGATAATGCTAGGGGGCCACTGCACGAATCTTGGCACAAAGATCTCACGTGGTTGACTTGACTGAGGACTAATCTAAATCTCAGCTAGTCAAGAATTAGCAAAACCGATAACTAAAGACTTCGTTTCAAGTTACAACTCTAGAATCAAGATTATAGTAGTAGCCCAAATGAATCCTATAAGAGGGCAACAAGCTTATAGTATTCCCATAGGTAATGATGTTTGACCCTGAGGGCATCAAGATTATGATGTCTACCAGTAGAGCTTAAAGCCATGCATACCAGAGAGAGAAGCAATCAGCCCGTAGAATATAATCATTTTTCAAGAAATTAGGCCAAACAACTCCAGCCTTTTGCAAGCTCGTCCTAGTTCACTCCCCTTCTAGTCCGCGTGCGTGTCTAGGTCTCTAGGAGTATGTTTGTAGTCCACCTGGACATCGAGTCGGATAGTACGTGCGTGTCTAGGAGTTTTTGTTTCTCGTTATATACTCGACCATTGGCTAATCTTGCATCGTCGCTTCTTGGTTTAATTTGTTCGGAGCCCTTAATGGCGGCGGCGCGCTGGGATGAACTCCCGGATGATATCGTCCAACAAATCCATGCCCGCCTCTCATGCCCAGTCGACCGCGTCTTCCTGGGAGCCTGCTGCAAGTCGTGGCATACAGCGACCACCAGGCCCGCCGCGCCGCCCTTGCGGACCCTCCCCTGCCTCCTCCTTCCGCTTGCCGGAGGGCCGTCCATCACTTGCATGGCCTTGACCTTCCGGAGGACGCTCGCCGCGCCCGTTTCTTCGGGTCCTACGAGGGCATGTGGGCGTTCCTGGCGCTCCGCCGCAAAGAGGGGCACTTGCTGCTGAACGTCCGCACCGGCGAGCGCATCCCGCTGCCCGACATCGAGTTCGGGAAGGTCACGAATACACCCATCACCGACCACGAAGTCGACGGAGTCATCCATCCCAGGCAAAGATGGTGGGTCCGCGGGCCACGCCGTCCCGTCATGATGCTCGCCGCGACCCTCTCGTGCGCGCCGGGCGTAGATGGCGAGTGCGTCGCCGGCGCAATACTCAACGTTCACGGACCCAAAGGCGTTAATTACTGGCGCTATGTCTGCTTCTGGCGCCTCGGCTCGCAGATGGCCATCCAGGGAGACGAGGTCAGCTCCCAGGTCGGGTGGTCGGCGCAGGACATCGCCTACTTCGACGGCCGTTTCTTCGTGCTGACCAAGGGCGAGCACCTCCGGACCTACACCGTGCTCGATGGACCGGATCCGATTAGGAAAGTGGACCTTCACACTCGCTGCCAGTTCTACCAGACCGGTTCCGGCGACGAGGCAGACGACGCGCAGCCCCGCGCCGGATACCTCGTCGTGTCACGCGGCGAGCTCCTCATGGTGGTCAAGGAGTGGATGCCCGACGACGGAGCCACCTCCCGCGTTCAGCTGTTTGCGCTTACTCCGGCCGTACACGACGACAGCTGTCCAGAGTTGGCTCTTGCTTGGACCTCGATCGAAAGCCTCGACGGCCGGCTGCTCGTCCTTGGCCCCGGCTGCTCGAGGGCGTACGAATGCGCCGACTTCCCACCCGGCTGTGTCCAGGAAGGCGTATACTTTCTCGACGACCGCACCTACTACAACCGCACCGTCTTCGCGCCCTACTTCCCCATGGAGAGTACTGACCCCGACGAGTTTGCATGCACCGACAATGGCAGGTGTTGCCTGTTGCCCGCTCGTCCCGAGGACCGCTTCCCAAAGAAGCCGGGGCAAGGCTCTATCTACTCTTACTCGCCGCCAGTCTGGCTCCTACCTTGACATATGACACGGCACCAGATGAATCTCCACCATCTCTATTGGACCATTGCTATGCACTTTTGCTATTTGACAGCTGACAGTCTTTCTATTTGTCAACAGTTGAATTATTTTTTACCAATTGTATATATGTAGATCGGGCTATTATATATCTAAATTTTTTAGTGATTTGATTTTACATGGAAGGTACTGAAAGTAAATATGCAATGTACTGAAAGTAAATGTGCAATGCACACAAGAATAGAAGCTCAGCGTTCCCAGCAATGGCGCGCGAAAAGTACTTGATAATCCTCAAGGGTAGAAAATCATTGTAGCACAATTCGATAACTATTTAAGTATCGAACTCACGAGAATCTGAAGATAAAATATCTATTATCTGAAGCCCTATAACCCACTTATGTAGCCCTTCGTGCAATGCAATAAAGTAGAATATGCAAAGTTTTAATTTGTTGATGCTGCCAACTAGAAAGCGGTAAACTAAAACAAGTGCAGAAAACTAAAGATGCAAAGGAAGCTTATCCAGGTGGAGTTGGGTGACGGTAACTCAAGGAAGCAATCGTTTTTGGCATATGGTTTTTGCATTTATTTTGGTTGTCACGGTTAGTGAAGTGCTTGTTTTTATACTACTACCAGCTAGATGCATAAGATCTAAACAACTTGATGTTAAAACCCTAGGCCTAGAAACTGGCGCACAATGAGTTAATTAAGGAAATGTGTCTAGCATCAACACACCTAACCATCACATCTAACTTTCATATAGATCCTCTATTGTATCTTTTTAGGGAGGGATCCAAAATAAGTGCAGCCCGTTCTCAAGAGCAAGTACAACCCTAGTGAACAAACAAGAGAGTTATTAAGACATAAAGTCCAACCACCCTTTTAAGTTTCAAGGTCCTCTAAGTTTATCCCCTTGTTGATTAACACATTATTGATGGTCATGTATCTAAGAAGCGGGACATGGTTTCTATCATCTCCGACCATCCCAAACTTCTAAACACACGCAACAGTGAAAAACTTTATGCATTTTCTCAACTTATGTGTGCACCCATACATCATTACATAAGACCATCATAGAAGATAACAAATCTGTATGCAACCATAAACAAACTATTTCACCGTAGCCATGAACAAGTCACTACTCAAATCTAGACAAAGAGATCCAATACATGATGGGAAAACTATATACGGCCTCATACATCGTGTTTTCCATGAGATTACAACGGGGGTATGTAGAGGATGCATGAAGGCGGTGTTGATGTAGATGTTGATGATGACCACGCTAAGTGGGTGGAGCCACCTAGAGGCGATTCTGGCAGCAGTACCCCCTCCGATCTTCGTCAGTGGCGGACTACAGACTATATGTTTATGTGTTTTCGATCTCCGCCTCAGTACGTTGCGAGGTAGACTTCTAGGGGGTATATATATAGGGTTTTAGATCAAAACACCTCCATGCATGAAAGATTGAGATCAGTCGAACGGTCAAGGGGGAGATGAACCTCATGGCACAAATTGATACCCTAACCGCTCCATGGGCCCTCATTTCCATCCCGTCGACCTACTTGTAAAAGATAAGACAAAATTGCAACATGATTGTTCTTTACATTATGGACCTACCTTCTCTTTTGATGTCACAAGTAATGCTATGAAGTTATAAAAACATACCTTCTCTTGTGAAGTATAAATATATACATTTTTCAAGTATTATGAGTATGCCTCTAGGGTTTGCTATGTTTGTCGGTGCCACGCGTGGGTGCCCACGGCCTCCATCCCCTCGACCCCCTGCACAACTACCCTCCCACCGCCTCCAGGGGCATCACCGGGCAAAGCCCATGTGGCGCAGTGGCGGCGGTTTTCCTCTAGTGCCGATTTGTGGGAGGTGCGGCGTCGACTGATCCTTCTCTCCAAGTGGCGGTGACCGGGGTGAGTCTGCATCGGTTGGCGGCGGCAGGGGCTTGGCGCGGACATCGGCCCTGATCTGGGCCTGTTTGGGCCTGGGCGGGCGGCGAACCTGCCGCCTAGCTCTCCCACTATTTCTTCATCGGCGAGGACGCCCGAGATCTGATCCTGTCATGGAGGTGGTGGTATTCTCCTTTACCGGAGGAGCTCGGCCGGTTTACGGTGGGTTGGGGATGCACGACTGGTGAAAACCAGCCCCTACTTCGGTCACGACAGGCGATGGCGGCGCCTTTTCATCGCTACCTTGTTGAATGCATCGTTCTGCAGCCTGCGTTTCTTCTCGCCTAGGCTGCTCAGGGGGAAACCCCAGATCTGGGACTCCTGGATCGGACGATGGAAGCGCGCGCCGTTCTCCCTGCCGAGGGCATCTTTTTTTTTTGGGAGCATACAATGGACCAAGATGGTGGTGAGGTGGAGTGGTGTACATTCACCGCGTAAACGTCGGTGAGTCTCGGTGGCATGATGATGTGGGGTCTCGATGACGGACGCAATGGGACGGGCTCGCGCTGGGTGGAAGCATTGTCAGATGCCATGGTGGCATCAACGACATGACTGACAAGGGCTATGCGGATCTCTACCCTAAAGATGGACCATCTGTTGATGTTGGTGACAGATTCTGAAGCTAGGGCACACAGCGCTCGCCAAGGGTCTACTAGACCGGTCGTGTACTCCTATTTTCGCCATAGAGGATGCCCCTGGTATTAGCTCGTGGGATGTTATTTGTGTTTCAAATCAAGAGACCCTCGCAGCAGGTTTGTAGGTGTTGAGTGGTGGCTTTGGATCTTGTGATGTATGCTCTTTACAAATCTTTATTGAATAAAATTAAATAAACACCGAATACATCGTTTTGATGCGGAGGCTAGGATTTCACCTCCATATTGAAAACAAAAGTCTACTTTTTTTTGCTGGGGATTTCTGCAAATGTACAACAAACAAACTTTGCTCAGTACAAACAAGATTTTGCGCCACTCCTTGAACTAATTAATGGTGTTCTTCTCATCTTAGGCTCCGAGCTAGAAAAATAAAAATATGCATCCTTTGTCCTGATCGGCAGAAGGCCCATATCTTTATGGAGCTAAAATGTACTCACACCTTATACAAGGAAACTGAGAACATCACAGTACTAATAGCCACATGTAGACAAAACTCCTTGCAGGGCTGCTCTATATGCAAATCATTGTTGGACCCCAATCTCGATTAAGAAAACAGTTGTAGTGTGTCGTAGCAGTCTCTGAGCTCATGCATAGGGCTGAAATGTCAAGTGGGGCTGCTGTCTTCAACCCTACAACTTCTGTTTTCAGGACAACATATAGAGACTATCATCCTGGAGTCTCCCATGCCCACATTGGAAGGAACAAAAATATATAATAGTTGTTCAAAGATAGCATACCACATTGTGACATTTTGATATGTTCATGAGGCCTAACACTACCTAAAGGTGGGCACTACAAGTGAACTCCCCTCACGTGTCGATTTCCCTCACATTATAGAAGTAGAAACCACTAGTAGAACGATCCATATATGTACACCATCATGAACAACTATATATGCTAGTAAATAAGCAGATACTATTTTCATGCTGGTAGATTGAAATCAAATTTATTAAATGCAGTTCGGGATCTTATGCATAGTGAACAAGGTGTTTTTGCAGTACCTGTGCATTCATAAGATTAGCTTAGGGTACCGAACAGATCTGAACACTCGTTTCTAAGAGTACTATGGACTTTCCTCGTGTTTAGAAGGCCCCTTCTGCCTAATCTAATCTAATAGTCTGATGATTTCCACCTCCTCTGCCATGAACAAGCGTTTAGGCAAACAAATCAAATCTAGAAGGGAAAACATCAATCTAGTGTACAATTCCCAGTCCTTCATGGTCGCATTCAATCAACGGAATCGGTAGATATGGACCATCCAATCCTATACACATCTATACAACGTGGGTTGGGAAATCAAATCTCATTAGTTGTTGAGCCTTAATTTCAGTGGAAACAAAAAAGGTATCCTCTCGCAGGTACAATGGAGTCACCAGGATAGAGTGGATCCATCCAACTGGAATCCCATTGAAGGAGTAGCGTTAGCGTAGCGTTCGATCATGTTTAAATTTTGATCGTTATTTTTGACGATTTTGATCATGAATTAATAATCTATGATTACTTTTTCGTCCTTGGAATCAAGGTACTCCCTAATCTCCCCTTAGGTGGTTGTACCCCCGGATGCTTAAGTTGGAGTACCATATAATCTAATCTATTGGACTAGAGAAAACGGATGGCTGGTTTTAAGTTAGGACTAATGTAAATAAAGAACCCGAGTGAACACTCACAACCAGTAAAGTTCCTTACAAACACTGGGTCACTCATGTTTTAAGTTAGGAGTATACAACTATACATACACATTTGAACGCTTGTGCTTTCAATGGACTTTAAGATACCAAACAATTAATTTTGTTTGGGTAATTGTGTTAAGGAAGCTCAGATATTTAAGACAATACACATGTTTTTAATGTAAAGATATTTTTATGCTCTAATTAACCTTGTATCAAAGGTCTTATTTCGTTTGCTAGTGCGGCGATTGATTGATTGTACCATTTCAATCAAGAATTGAAGGAAAAAATAATCAGTGCCCTGATTCACCATCTCATAACCATATGTAGTTCAATTCACATTTTGGATATGCATTTAAATCAGTAAAGGCAAGTACATTTAAAAAGTTAGAAGAAATATTTTATCAGTAATTGGTTCTTCATTTTGCTTATATTGCATTGAAGATCGAATATCTTCATGCCCGCATATACTGCCGACAAAAAAGTGGGGCTAGAGAAGAAGACATAGTAGGAAGGTTATGTACTCCCTTGTTAGCCATAGTCCATAAGAAGTTTTCTTTTGGGGAAATACAGTACAAACGTAGACGCTCACACATAAGCACACTCACCCATATGAACGCCGCACACCCTACCCCTATGAGCACCATCGAGAGACCACGTCAAAGAAACGGTCTTGAGATTGATGAAATCACCACAAGCGCCTCGCAGTCGACAGGAACATCGCCTCCCACTGAAGAATATTTCGCCATTTATGAGACACCAAAGTGTCTAAACCTGGCGTTTAAACTCTGGTATGCTAGGGGTACCACTGCCCTCCTAACCACCCAACCACAGGTTTTAGTATGGTTATATTTACATGCAAAGTTATTCACATGTTAGCTCATTGACGGATAACCCTCCTCTAAATCCATAATTTTTCTTCTTCTCTTACATATTCCCGACGACCTTCTTTAATTATTGTATCTGTACATAATTAAAGGTTCCATACATACATATACCATTTGCAAAAGAATCCGTAAAAAAAGGGAAAAAGCAAATTAAGCATTCACAAGCACTATGTTTTTATAAGTTTTAAGACATTAGGAGCACAAAAAAATGATTTCAAGCACGCCTGCTACTTCAAATTATGGAAGAAACCACTATCTTCTATGCACATGTGTATCAATTGATGCAGAGACCAGAGTCTGCCCCCCTTATAGGAAAAAAAAACTTATGGTTACACTAATTTCCTGTCATATGAGGTTAATTACTATTTTCATTTAAGATTTTTGCAAGTTTAGGTATATCAAGATGAGTACTAGGGAAGCATGTGTACTCATCAAATATAACCGGTTAATGCAAAATTTCCACTACACACTACTTGGACCTAGTTCATATTCCTTTAGTTCCCAATCTCTGAAATTTCAACGTATATTGATGTGATGTTCATTAGCTCGTAAGGTAGGTGAAGCTAGTTTGAGAGATAAAACGGAGACCAGAGTGATAGTGGAGATGACGAGGGGTTAGAAACTAGAACTTCATTAATGTATTGGCTTATAAAACACCCTCTTTATATAAAGGTATCCATAATTTGATAACCGGACCTAATCCTGACAGTAACAAGTAACAGTCACTAGTAGAAAAAGAGACTTCCATCCACCCCCATTAGTCCCACAAATATTCGAACCGCGACTAAAGGAGGCTTTAGTCGCGGTTCGGGAGGCGACCCGCGACTAATGCTCCATCGGAGACGAAAGAGTACCCCTTTAGTCGCGGTTGGTAACACCAACTGGGATTAAAGGCCTATGGAGGGATGCGGCCGGCGGAAAAACCTTTAGTCGCGGTTGGGGACACCAACCGCGACTAAAGAGTACTCCTTAGTCCCGGTTGGTGTCCCCAACCGCGACTAAAGGTTTTTCCGAGTTTTTTTACTCCCACGCGCCCTGCACCCCCCCTGGATCGCCTTTTTTTGGTTTGTAAAATACAAAAGAAAATGATAGAAATTTCAAAAAAAAATTGTTTTCAGATTCTTGTATGTTATGCAACCTACTATTCGGAGAAATTAAGAAATTCAAATTTTCACTTTTTTGCAAAAAAAGTTTAAAAAATGGTAAAACTGCAATAACTTTTGCATACGACGTCGGAAAAAAACGTATAATATATCAAAAAATTTCTGGGAAAAAGTTACATCCGAATTCTCAAAATTCCAAATGAAAATACGAAAGCAGGAAGATTTTAGTTTTTGCTATAAATTATGGATTTTATATTTTTTAATTTTTTTAAAAAATAAAATTAATAATTGCATCCAGCATAAAGATTACTATTACTTTTACCCAATTTTTAGATTTTCAAATTTTTAGGTTTTAGGTTTGGCAAAAAAATATTTAAATAATTAAAAATAATAAAAATTAAAAAGTTAATGTTTATTTATTTATTCACGATTATTATTAAATCATTATTTTTGTTTATGAAAAAAATTTATTTGAAATTCAAACAATAAAAAAATGTGACATCGACCAACTAGTATCACATACATGTGCGCGTAGCACTTGGATGTGGGACGGAATGGAACTCAGAAGTTAAGCGTGCTAGAGGTGGAGTAGTGGGAGGATGGGTGACCGAGCGGGAAGTTTGACCACGATTAAGTAATTTAACTAGAGATAAGTGTAGTTAGAGATAGAGACTAAGCTATACAAATAACTGAAATAATAGAAATTCTGAAAAAAAAACGGAGTGAAAAAAAATTAGAAACCCAAATGAATTAAAAAAAATTAATGAAATAACCTTTAGTCCCGGTTGGGGACACAAACCGAGACTAAAGGTTCTTCGCCCTGGCGCACGCTAGCCGCCCACGTGGACGGACCTTTAGTCGCGGTTCGTAAGCAACCGCGACTAAAGGGGGGAGGCTTTAGTCGCGACCCTTTAGTCCCGGTTGCACAACCGAAACTAAAGCCCGTTGTGAACCGGGACTAAAGGCCCTTTTTCTACTAGTGAGTCTGTGGCAGGAGACTTATGAACATGGAAATGTTATAAAATCGATGCTGCGCCAACCACAAAATGCACCAACCACCAACCACCAAATACATAGTTTTGAAGCTGCTGACACTGCATACTACGTACTCAAACTAAGACTACTCATAGTGCAAATAAATTAACTTGTAACTAAGTGTCCAACTTAGCAAATTTGTTTATGTGGCAGTGAGTTAATGAGAGGAGAGGATTGAGTAACATAGCTAGTTACTGTAACATCACACTTCCTAAAATATAATAAGTCTACAAGCTAATTAATTTATACATCTATGATACTACTTTGATGTAACTAGCCACTATGAAGGTAATAACAAGTAGTAACATGTACATGATACTACTTACTCTATGTTACTTTCCACTATGACTAGTCTAAATGTGAGATTGTGAAGTTTCATATGTTGAAACTTATTTTATCACTAGTGCTGTCTCCGACAACCGTACTTAGATCGATGGAGGCCTACAAAGGAGAAATGAATCCCGATGAAATCATGTCATTTCTCATTCATGTATATGCATGTATGACTTAAAGGAAAATAAGCTGAACAACAAGTGAAACTATCAACTATGATAGATGTAAGAAAAGTTGGCTCCTAACATGCATATATTTGAATCGAGGAGAGGTGTTCCGATGAAAATGTATACTGAAATGTAGAACTTATTTGCTTTTTTCACTAGAAGAATGCTTTCGGGATATACTCTATCCAATAACATGAAGTTAGGAGATCATAAGTGTGTGTGTCTTTGTACCCTTTGATTCACTAATCAAAGTAGGTCACACTGAAGAAGCTAAACTGAAACAACTGCACACCGGCTCTCTCCTAGGCATAGATTTCTTGATTAATTTCGGCTGAAGGGATTATAAAATTCTGGATTTCGGTGGAGATTTGGCGCACATGCACCAGTGATTGCCGCTTTACCAAAAAATGAAAATCATATTTTTAAATTTCAAAAAAATTCTGAAAAAACCCAAATGTAGCCAGTAAAGTATTACAAAAACGTGTAAATATAAATTTTGGGCTACACAAAAATGATAAAGTGTGGATCTAAGTATAGTGATTTCAAATTTTAAAAAAATCAGACTTTTTGATTTTGTGTTTAGCTTAGAATACAAAAAAAATCAAATTGAGATTTTGCATGTTTGCGAAATACATCACTAGCTACTTCGAGGATCAGTTTCGCAGTTTTTAGAACTTGTAAATGTAATTTTAATTTTTTGAATACGCTTAGAGCACTGGCGTTTGGGAGCCAAAATAACTTTCCAAATTTCTGGAGCTAGAGAAGATAAAAAAAGAAAGAACCTGATAATGGGCTGCCACTTAATGCAGCCCATCGGAAAATGCTTCAGGAGTAGCAGGCCCTATTTTCCTCTCATAGGCGGTGAATAGGAACCCGCTCCCCCCAATCTCTCCTCTCGCTCCCAGCGACGGCGACCTAGCTTTTCCTACGGCCGGCTGCCAACCCAGCCGCCGCCGCCGCCGCCGCTACCGGATAGACGGACACCGCATCCTCCTCGCCCTTCCTCTCGAGCTTCAGTGAACTACGCGCGCGGCAGCCCTGCTTGCCGGCGGCCCAACCCTAGCCATGGTGAGTTACCTGTCCTCTCCGTCCTTACGCACTATTGTCTCCGAAATTCGCGAAGAAAGTCAGTAGAGACTGGGCCAAACTGAAGTATAGTCCCCACTTGAGCGCTAGGTTTATGTTATATTGTAGATTTGGGAAGTCTGTGGATTGCAGATTGGACAAGTTGGTTGATAGTGTACGCCGATGGTCCTTTGAAATCATAGCCTCTCGTTAGTTAGATACTTAGATTACTTCCGACTGTCTTATTTCAGACACAGTTCCCATGTTTGCAGCTTATATTGTTTTAATTTAGCATTAATCCGTTAGCATACAGGACAACTGATTACGTATTGTGCCCATGTTGCCAATTATTCTAAACGTGTGAATCCTCGTGTTGGGTGTCTGTTGGTGCAACATCGTAGCTTGTAGTAATGTCTGTAACACAACTGCATGCCATTAAATTATAATGAAGCTTCTTAACATCAAGTGTTTGATATAAACTTTTCGCTAGGAGCTTGCAGAAGCTCTGTCTTCTGCATTAGAGCATCCACAGTGTATGCCAAATAGTAGTTCCAAATAGTAAATTTAGCTTTTGGCATTGGTTCCCTCCACTGTGAGGGGCATTGCCATAGCCAAAAATTATGGCATGGGAGCAAGTATATGCTCCTACAGCCAAATTGTCTTATCTCTCTCCTCTCTAGTATCTCTCTTTGTTGCAGGCCATGTCAAGCTAAGGAGAGTGAATGCAGATTTTTTTTTTGGCAATCTGTACACTGTAGGAAACTTAGCTATTTGCACCAAATCCATTTTCAGTAGGTGACATATTTGGCTTTTGGCAACACTGTGGATGCTCTTAAGAAGTAGAATATAAATCTTAAGTTCATCCAACCAAGCACATGGGATTGGATATGTTATATATCGCTGCTCTGAAATGGATCTTTAGAAGGGTAGCAGCCTAGCAGGGGAAAAGAATACCCCTGTATCCCTTTTTAAGATTAAGAGTTTCATGTTATGCTGTAAAGTTGCAACAAATTGTCTTCAACACCTCCTGGTACCTTGGAACTTTTTTGTTGCTGATATGTTTTTCGCGAAAACGCAAAAGCCTTATGTTTCGATGCATTGATAGAAAAGAAGGTTATATGTACAAGTCCCTTTCTTGTTATGTTGATTTGTTGCTGATATGTTGCATCTGTTTTCAATGATTTTACATTAGAAATGTCACTGCATCTCCCTTTCTTGTTATGGATGTTAATTTGCTATTTCCTGTGAATGGTTATTTCAGTCATGGTTACCTTATCAAAACCAAAGTGATCCTTGGCTTATCATTTGCAAATATCAGTATCAATCTTGTAGCTTGGTTTGCAGTATCCAAATATGCAGTCAGATTTGACTTCAGATTGATCACTGCACTGTTTGCTCCAGATTTTGTACTTAGATCATGAAATTTCTAGCAATCTCATTCTTCTGGTGTTATTGCTTGCCAATGAGGTTGTTTGAGCATGCATAATTGTCCTTTAGCTGCTATAGTTGCAAAGGAAACATGATCAGACATGGGCACTTTATTCAGAGTATCTTACTCTTACTGTAGAAAGATCATGATGTGTATTTCTCATATTTATTTTAAGTACAACCTCGGAAAATCAGCCATGCCGTCTTATAGAATTGTATGCTGCTTACCATTTCATGTCGAAAAACGACCACACAGTTGATAAATGGAATTTACTCCTGAAAAGAAGCCAAAATAATGAAATGTTCATGTGTTGTCACATTTTTCCATCGATAGCGAAACATGACTTTGTGTTTCACTTCCTAATGGAATCTAATTTCTGTAGGCCACTGTACCAGTTAACCCGAAGCCTTTCCTGAACAACCTGACAGGGAAACCTGTTATCGTCAAACTGAAGTGGGGTATGGAATACAAAGGTAATATATGCCCCTTTTTATTTCCATTCTATTTCCTTTGTGTACTTGATGTTTATTTTGTTCGAGAATCCCCTTGCCCTTGAGTGTGCGACTAACAACATTTTCATTCCCAGGGTACCTTGTCTCTGTGGACTCCTACATGAATCTGCAGGTATTACATTTTTTTTTCTTTTTGGTTCAGCTGCATCATTAAAGCTAATATGTAGTTAGTTATCAATCAACTTGTCTAATTTTCTTACTGTCTGCTTGCAGCTTGCTAACACAGAGGAGTACATTGACGGGCAATTCTCTGGAAACCTTGGAGAGATACTGATAAGGTAACAACTTATGATCCCGTTACCCTCCTAGTGTGAATTAGTGCTGCATACTTTTAATTGGCGGGCTACCTGTGCTAAAGGATGCGTGCTACCAGTTGGTGTTCTAAGTTTTAACGTAGTTTGATGAATTATTAGAATGAACACATGTATTTAGTTCACAGAAGTTAAATGCCAACAACAGCTGAGTGCATATTAGGTGTACAGATCTTAAATCATATACCCCATGATCAAATCGTCACACATTTCGTACTCAGTTGTCCCTCATTGTGTCTTGTTTCTTCGATTGACAGGTGCAACAACGTTATGTATATGCGCGGCGTTCCGGAGGATACCGAGATTGAGGATGCAGAGTGAGAAGATGAGCGCTGCTGTCATGGTTAGGTTGAGATTTATGCTATACGCTTTTGACATGAATGTGATAAATCTTGCCTGTTTCAGCTGTAATCCTATCTAGATGTTTGGTTGTATTAGTGACCAGATTTTTTCAACTTCTCATTTACCTGGATTGTGTTATCCTCCTGTTGAATGTTAGAAGTATGCAATTTCTTCAGCAATTCCTTTTTGGGATGTTTGGTTTCAGAAACTGTATGACGAATGGACCCAATCCTATCTCACTCGTTTTGGTTGAGGGATACAATGTCTTGATCTATCCCAACTTATCATGATGGACCTACCGATTTAGGATGATGTTATCGGTTGCTCTATCTTCATGTACGACCCACAAAAGCAGGGCCAGGTTCTAGTATCAAACTGATAACTAACAACAATGAAAGTTCAGAAGCATACAATTGCAGAAATTGACTACTGCTCACGTTTAACAGAGATCGATACAAGCAAAACAAAAACCAATGGCATTAACCAATCTGAACACTTAAACATTCTATTACATCGGCACTCCCAATACTGCAGGCGAGGGCCAAAGAGACGGCAAACTAAGTACTCTAGTAGAGTCAACCAGTTTTGAAAGAGCAGCAAACTTCAGCACGAATCACCTTCCATGTTGTCATCCCTGTCTCTAGTAGGAGCAGCAAGCGGAGCTGCATGAGTGACCGGCCCAGTCCCAGCTTCATCCATCGCCCTCTGCTGCAGTGCATCAGCACCAATCCTCAATACATCCTGCTCATGCCCAGGGTGAAGACCTGCCCATGAGGATAGTGGAGACCATCTTCATAAACTCATGGTCAATTTGTTGTGTTCTTTTACGGATTGGATAGTGAAGACCATTGCATGCTTAGGTGTTTGGGTTGAGGTAATTTTTTTTTTAATTTTGAGCCAATTTGAAGTAGTAATAGATCGTGAACACACCATTACATACTACTAACACTCTTGTTTGGGTTGAGAAATGTGAAGTCCATCACTACTTCATGCTTCATTAGCAGAAAGCTATAACACATAATGGATCATCGATTTTCATCAAATAACACACTCCATGGTGTAATATATTCTCTAACCAAGTTGAAAATCACAAAATTCCTGTCCGGTACAAAACTAACAAGAAAACAAGAAAGAAAATGATAAAATGAATCAAAGCTAATTCAAACAACACCCTAGTTTATCTCAAAGAAAACAAAACAAAAAAGCATCACCCTAGCTTATCTCAAAGAAAATAAAAAAAGCATCACCCTAGCTTATCTGAAAGAAACCAAAAACATCACCCTAGAAAAAACCGTCCTAGTTATTACAAACTGGCAAGCAGGCACGCCATGATCCCCAATGCCGCACCGGCACCGCTCCACCAGGTCCCCGTCACCATGTGTCCGGCATTAGGCGCTGGAATCTTGGCCGCCACTCCGCCGTGAACGCTGGGTATCGGGATGACCGAAGATGGCGGCGGCGTGGTCTTGGGCCCCTCCGGTTCAGGCTCGGGCATGACTGGGGACGCCGGCGAGAACGCCGGCGCTGGCGCAGGGGTCGGAGGCAGCGACATGTGCCTGGCCCTCGGTTTCTGTGGTGAAGGTGCGGGTGCGCGCGCGACGACGAGGCCTGGGGGGACGATGAGGCCGTTCACCTGGAGCACAATCACGCTGAACGCCTGCCTTGTGACTACCTTGAGGAGCGTGGCGTTGCGCGTCGCGCCGACGCCGGGCGCCGCGGAGGAGAAGGTGATCCGGCCGTCCTCGCCGCCCGAGACGCGTACGAACCCGGCGCCTCGGCCCCGGCCGCCGGATCCGGTCCCCTGGAGCATGGTGGTGACGATGGATCCGTCGCCCGTGCGGCCGCGGCGCAGCGCGTCGAGCCGCTCCGTGTCGAGGAAGTCGAGGACGGCGTGGAGCGCGAGGACGTCGGCGGTGGCCTTGGGCGGGATCCCGCCGAGCGCGGCGGCGAGGTCGGTGTTGTTGACGGCGAGGACGGTGACGATCGGGTGGGCGTTGATGGCGCTGGCGAGCCCTGTCTGGGCGAGCAGGGTGGCGAAGGCGCCGAGGTCGGGGAACCCGGCGATGATCTTGGCGACGTCGAACGGGGCGGCGACGGTGGCCGGTATCATGGCCGGGAGGACGAGGCCGTCCACCTGGAGCACCATGACGCTGAAGGCCTGCGCGGTGACGACCCTGACGAGCGTGGCGTTCCGCGGCGGCAGGCCGCTGCCGATGGGCCCGGCGTAGGAGAAGGTGATGCGGCTCTTGTCGCCGCCGGTGACGCGGAGGAACTTGGTCTCGCGGCCCGGGAGGAGGGTGGTGACCTTGGAGCCCTTGCCGGTGCGGCCGAGGCGCAGCGCGTCGAGCTTCTCCGGGTCGAGGTAGTCGAGGACGACGTGGAGCGAGAGGAGGTCGCCGAGGAGCTGGTGCGGGAGGCGGCGGAGCGCGGCGACGGGGAGGCCCGTGTTGTTGGCGGCGAGCACGGTGAGCTTCTTCTGGGCGTTGATGGAGAGGGCGAGGCCGGTGTCGTTGACCATGGAGGTGAAGGCGCTGAACTCCGGGTAGGCGGAGAGGGTCTTGAGGATGTCGATGGGCGGCGCGACGGTGACCTCCGCGGAAGCCCGTGCCGGGCAGATCACGAGGACGACGGCGGCGAGCGCGATGAGGAACAAGGGTGTGTTGTTGGGAGGAGGAGCCATGATCGGTGGATCAGCAGCTGGGTAGTCGCGCATGCAGTGAGAGGGTTAAGGAATTTGCGAGTGAGCTGGGATTTTATACGGTGGTTGCGTGGTGTGGAAGAGTGGAAGGTGGAGGAGGTGGCGGGAAGGGAGTGATCGGAGGTGTTCCGACAGTTGGAGCAGTGACCTCTTCCAGCGACGGACACGGATCACTGGATGAGGGAGCGCGGCTAAGGCTTCGTCTGCGCTGGAGCGATTTGGGTAAGAATAAACGGGCCGGCCTGGTTTGAGCGGCCTAGCCCGAGCTAACGTGGGCTATATCTGGGCTTACAGTATCTTGGAACTTTGAGGGGTCGTGGCCTAGGTTAATTTTTTTGGCCCGCACATTAGCCACGCAAGATCGATCCAGCAGGTCGACCCGTCCGGCCCACATCGTCGTTTCTCGTGATATCCTACTTGGAAAAAACTTACCAGGGTCTAGGCTGTTCGTTGTCTGCGTCTCCTCCTCGCTTCTGATAGTGATAGCGACGTTGTTTCACGAGTAAAATGTATCTATAAGGATCACATTGGTCATCATATTTTGGAGAGACCATCTTACAGTAACTAAATGCATTTTGCATGCCCATAGCAACGTGCATTTGTCGATGTGGCAGTCGCAGCCGCAAGACCTGCATTCGAGGACATGCAACAATGCACTTAAAAGGGCCCACAAGCAGAAGGGGTTTATATGCAGAATCATTGTTCACTACCCTCCCATTTTAGATCCCTAGCAGAAAATTTTCACTCTCCCATGAAATCCTTGGATATCAAAGCTCTTGTCGTTCGCTGCCGTTGATGCATGGTTGTGAGGTTTCGTCACAGCATCGTCGCCATGTTCACTCTTCGCTCCATTGCTGGGTTCCCTTCATTCCTTTTATCCCCTGCTTCTGCTGCAGTAGGATGGTTACGGTGTTCGTGTTGGCCACGCCAAACTGTGAAATGGTTGGACCTCCTGCATGCAGCTTCCGGCAAGTGTGGGGCAGGTCACGTAATTAAAAAGTTTTTCTTTTAGTTTGAGAAAGCTTGACCTTTTCATTTTGAAGGTTGTTATGGAGAAGTGATCCAAGTAATTAGTAAGCAGGCTTTCTACTCCATCATGTGATTTGCTAGGAGACCAGCAAACGAAGTCATGTTTCGAGTTATCTCAGATAAATCTTTTTGTGGTGCCATTTGACACTTGTTTTTGCAAAGATGCTATTTTTTCTCTGTTTTGTTTGAAAATTCGATAACATGGTTGTCATTTTTGGTATTAGGTATGTTTGGTATTTGATTGACCACAATCATCTATGTTTTGTGTGCTCACTATGTATGTATGACACGTCATTTGAGTTGGCTTATATCTAAAGTACATGACACACCATTTGGGTAGTCTTGTTTAGTTGTTTTTGACTGGGAGGGTTGAGATTAATTATTGGAGTTCAGCCACCTTAAATGACGTGTCCGGCAGTTTTTTGCCACAAGGTTGGAGTTCATTTTCACAGGGTCAAAAATTATTGAAATCCAGCCACTTTTAATAGCACGACTTATATGTTTTTCGGCCAGCCTGGACTAGAAATTACTAAGTCCTCAAATGGCGTGACTAAAATGGTAACAAGTGTTTAAAAGTTTTTCAAATGCTAAAAGTGGTTAAAAGTTTGCTTAAAGCCGTTTAGGACAAAGAGCTCGTGATGAGTATAGGAATAACGAAGAACAACAGAAGAAATCAGATCACTTGCCGTAGCTGGTGTGTAGTGTGCAGGTTCAGCAGGTGTCCCATGTGCAAAGAGAATCAATTTGTGATTAGATGGTTACGGCTAACGAGGGAAGTGGCACACGTAGCATACCAAGTTTAAACTCATTTAACACTTTGATGTCAACACGAGACGTCTGTCTTGACTTCGTCAATTTAAAGACCCGCCAAATCAATTTGTTGGATCCAGTATCTCAAAAATATCATAGGAGTAAGGTGTATGTGTGTACATTCATATGTGTGCGTTTCTTAAGGCATCTCCACCAAGGAGACCCAAACTGTTCAGCCCCGGTCCGCTTTTGTCTGACCAGACAGCCGGACCAAAAAAATAGACTCCAGTGGTACGACCTAAACGGACCGACTGTCTGGGCGCGACCATCCATGGACCATGGTGGTGGGCGAGGTGCGCTCAGGCTCTGCCGCTCCGTGAGAAAAAATCATCCCGGACAAATTGAGTCGCCCCGTTGTGGCATCTGTCTAGGAAAACCAAACAAGACAGCTCAAATGGTCCGCATCACGACCCAAACGGACAATATCAGACAGTTTGGGTCGTCGGGTTGGATCGTGCCGCTGGAGATACCCTTAGCCTAGATCGTTGCTCTATAGTGTGTTTTGACTTTTGAAAGGAAAAAAAAAGTGCCCCATGTGCGAATGGCAACTGCGCAGCGTGCCACCCGCAGACCAGGCTTTGTGGACCGGGATTTAACGGATCACTTGCCGGCGGCCCCCTATCGCATCGCTTCCATCCCCCTCGCATTGTCACAACTCAAAACAAAGCGCGCGGCCAATCAATCCAATCGCCGCCAGCCTTTCCCATCAGCTCCCTCCCGCCTCCGGTCCACAGTCCACCAAACGCTCTTCCGATCTCATTCCAGCACCAGGAATTCGTGTATAAAATTTTTACGATTCAAATTAAGAGCACGTAGTACAAGCTTAATCTACACGGAGAATGTAATCTGACCTTGGATACCTAGTACACTTGTACTGGTGTTCCCTCGTTTGTTGGCACGTCACGTGGATCGTTTAATGCCGCGCGCGAGCGCCGTCTTGATGGGAGCGTACAACCTGCATTAACTTGAGCACTTACTGCTAAATTTAGATTATGGATGACTAGGAAACTCGCCCATGCTTTACAACGGGTTTCTTAAAATTTAATATTCTTATATGATTTGTCTATTTTTTTTTTGATATGACGTCTAATCACTCAGCTGGCCATCAGAAATTTAGTGCAAAAAACTTCTATGCAACTCAATTTTTGCCCCAAAATCTAATTGTCTTTATTAAAGCCAATGAATGATTGTATTTCTAGAATGAGTGCAGGACATTGCAACGGAGTGTGGTTTGGAAGATTTTTAAGATCTGCAGAGACATGAATTGTAGTCTGTACACAAGAAGGCACAACCTGAGTGGATTCCTTACAATCCTAGGTCACGATGCCGTCACCCCTTTCTCCAAATCAGGCAGCAAGCATCCTTGATGAAACCTACAGCACACAGCGAGCAAGACCAAAGCTCCCCCGTGCAGTTAGAGCATCTCCACCGGCGGCTTCCATAGCGGTCCCGATAGAATTTTGGGGGCACCGGTGCGAACCTATTTTCGGTGCGCCCAAAAAGCGCCGGTGCTTTTTCGAGCCCAATAGAAGCGCCGGCAACCCCGTGTCGGCCGCTTCGCGAAGGGTGCGGATCGGGCGCGCCGACGCCTCTTGGCACGTCGGTTTTCACGGGTGGGGATGCCTTGGCAGCGAGAGGACGCGATGGTTCGCGTTGGAAACGATGCGGGAAGGTTGGTCGTTGGCGTTAGAGCAAGTACAATAGAGTCCAGTCAGCTGACTATAAGATATTAAATAATATATTTTAGATGAGTTGAAGGAGAGAGAAGAGGAGAGAGAAGGGAGGTGGGCTACTATACAATAGCCAGCTCTTGCACGTGCTCCTAGGCACCTTGTGAGAGTGAAATGTGGGCCATATATTAGTAAAGTACTACATTCTTATAGCCAACTATTGTACATGTTAGCTATATGATGACTACAAATGATATGACATCTTGTTATAACCAACAGTTGGCTATACTATTGGAATTGCTCTTAATGGTCTCCCGCGAGGAAATCGAGGCGGCGAAGAGGGCGGCGACTGGCCACGCGATGTCCACCCGCCTCCCCCACGCGCCTATACCGCCGTAAATGCGGGTAGTTGGCACCCCTATTTACTACGTATGTTGTCCACCGCCGCGACCCTATCTTGTCATCTCCACCACCACCACTGCTCTATCCTTTCCTCTCCACAACAACAATGCCGTGGCGGCTCCATACTATATACTCCATGCTTGGCCGCAACGGCCGCACGCCACCTGCGACGCCTCAACCACCACCGCAGCTGCAGCCCTATGCCGACATCGACTACATCTCCGATGACTCTGTCGACCCACAGTTCGAGGAGTGGGACGATGCGACATCACAGACGCAGAAGCTGAGGCGGCGGAGGAGGCGTTGCAGTGGGGTGAGCTGCCGCAGGCCCCCGCTGACCCGGAGCAGGCGGCGATCCTGGTGTCCTTGAACGCGTAGCGATTCCGGAGGCCGAAGGAGGAGCAGCGCAAGTTCATCAACGACGCGAACTACGAGCACGTCGTCGAGATCTCGACAACGAGCGGCCACGGAGGAGGCGGGATGCCTCCTCATGGTGGAAGAAGCAACAAAAGCTCATCGAGCTGAACGCGCAGCGCCACGCCGAGGTGTTCGCCCGCGAGCAAGCGAGGCTCACCCAGAACGAGGTGTCTTGCTAATGTCTGGTATCGCTGAGGGGACAGTGCTGTCGGCAAGCTCGTGCGACGCCGACCGCCATGCTCCACCGCAAATGTGCGAAGCAAGGGCGGAGAGGTGGGCATGGACGCAGGCGGCAAAGGGGAAGAACAACGACGAGGCAGGCCCGTCACGCGCCCCAACCGACGGCCAGTAGATTAGGGTTCTAAGTTTAAGTTTTATTTAAGTTTAAATTCAAATAAGTTTTGTATAAATTTCGTATGAATTTTGGTTTTTAAATGTCATTTTACGTTTAAATTTCTATTGGGGCTGTCATATGGGGCGTTGGTGTGGGAGCAACATCCTCAAATAGAGGATGCTCTGCCGACGCCCCCCATACAGCAGTGTCAGCGCTCTGCCGGCGACTATTTAGGGAGCATCGGTGGAGATGCTCTTAGGCCATCTCCAAAGCGGCGACCCATCCCGCGCCCGCGCGTCCGGATGGTTCGCGCCGGACAAACTCGTGGCCCAACGCCACGACGCATCCCAAAAGAGGATGGTCGCGGTGTCCGGGACGACCCAAACCCGACCCTAATCTGGGCCAGGTTTGCGTGGCCGCGGATGGCATGTGGCGTCCTCGCGCGTCCGCCTGCTTGCCTGCCAGGCCCACCTGTCGGTGCCCGCAAGTCCTATTAAATGTGGACTGGGGAGGGGGACTGTCCCTATCCAGTCCCACTCCCCACTCCCCACTCCGCACGCACGAGCTCGAGCTCGAGCTTCCGCGCCACCATGGCCCCGAAGCACGAGTTCGAGCCATCGATGAACGACCACGAGGTCGGAAGCAGCCGGAGAGCCACGTCAGCGGCTTTCGACATTGGGCCGCCAGCGCTGATGCGTGACTGGATCTACGTCACCGTCGTGGTGGTGCAGATCTTCTGGGAGGCCGGCGCCCAATGCCGTGGGGCGACGTGGACGTACATCTCCCACGGCTGGCACCTGGATCGGGCTCCGGTGCCGCTGATACGTTGCAAATGTACTATAATTTTTGATGCTCAAAGCTTGTTTTACAGCAATTGCTATATGTTTTGTTTACACTTCGTGGCATTTTTATGCATTTTTTAGAACCATCCTATTAAAGAGATGCCACAATGCCCTGTTTTCTGCTGTTTTTGTATTTCAGAAAAGTTGTTCTGGAAATATTCTCGGAATTAGACGAAACAAAAGCCGAAGTTCCTATTTTTCTGTCACGAAGATGGAGTCCAAAGGGGAGACGGAGAAGATCAGGTAGGCGGCCACACCGCCCCTGGGCGCACCCCCCTTGGCAGCGCCTAGGCATGGTGTGGCCCCCCCGGGCGCCCACCGGCATTTCCCTTTCTCCTATATATTGCTCCCGACGCGAAAACCCTAAATCAATCAGCCCCCATCCATGAAAAGTTCAGTAGCTCCGCCGCCATCGAAGACAAGTTTTGGGGGACATAAATCTATATTCCGGCACCCTGCCGGGACGGGGAATTATCCCCGGAGCCATCTCCATCAACTCCATCGCCATCTTCATCGCTGTTGCTGACTCCCATGATGAGGATGGAGTAGTTCTCCCCCGAGGCTGAGGCTTTACCGGTAGCTATGTGGTCTATCTCTCTCTCCCATGTTGTGATCTTTATGTGATCGTCAGCTTTGTAATCTAGTTGAATAAGTAGATGTTACTCTTCATCTATTATGCTACTCAAGTGGTTTATTATTGTGATCTCTGGAGACACTTTGCCCCATGGTGTGAAGGTGACAGTGTGTGCACCGTGTGTGTCTCTTAGGCTAAAGATTACAGAAATACTTATCATGAGTTATAATTTGAGTTGGATGTCTCAATGAAATTGTGGTGTTTGTAAGTACTATCTTTGGATGCTAAAAGTGACAGAGTGGGGTGTACCTAGGTTTGGAACGCGAACTTTAAGGAGTGCTTTTGCATCCCTACGCGGTGAATTGGTATTCGTTATCCAACCGGAGAGTGGTTCAGAGTAGCATAGTGAAGAGATGATATTTATGTATTCAATTATGATATCATTGTTGAGAGTGTCCACTAGAGAAAGTAAGATCCCTAGGCCTCGTTTTTAAGCATTGAAACACCGTTTACAACCAGTTCTGCTACATGTTTGCTTGCTGCCATTTTTATTTCAGATTGCAATTACCACTTATAATCATTCATATTACTTGTATTTTACTATCTCTTCACCGAACTAGTGCACGTATACACCTGACAAGTGTATTAGGTGTGTTGGGGACACAAGAGACTTCTTGTATCTTAATTTCATGGTTGCTTGAGAGGGAAATCTTTGACCTCTACCTCCCTGAGTTTGATAAACCTTGGGTGATTCACTTAAGGGAAACTTGTTGATGTTCTACAAACCTCTGAATTTGGAGGCCCAACACTGTCTGTCTACAAGAATAGAAGCGTGCGTAGACATCAGCCGCTAATCCCGGCCACCGACCGCGCCCGCCTGGCGCTAGCAGAGATCCATAGGCAGCGGGTAGCTACCGGCGGACCTCCGGAAGGACCCCGCCTACAGCGACAGAAGTCACTACTTGGACTTGTGGTTCGTGGTGGAGCACGATGCACGACGGCGCACCTGCTTCACCTCGGCGACGGCGAGGCCTCACGGCTAGGAGGGCTGGCCGCCGCCCCGACGACCTCTACATCGACGAGCCCACGGGTACTCCGCCGCGGGCCACGCAAGCGCCAACCTTCTGTTCTGGACATAGCGTCTTCCTCCCTTCTCAAACCTTCCTCCCTTTCTTTCTGCTCGATGACGCCCCAGGTGTAGGGCACATACAAATCTTTTTATAGCGGGATCGTATCATCCTCTTGTTTGTCTCGACAACATTTTATTTGAGACACACCTGTTGTTCTACCCCCTCTTGATGAGGGGGCGTAAGAAGGACACACCTTCTCACTCGAGCCTGACTGTTGTCATCCAAGTGTTCTAATTCATCTCGTTACAGAAGATCTCCCACATCAAACATGCAACTGCTTGTCGCATACTCCTGCTACTCCGACCTACGCTTCTCACATCGCATCCTTGGTCCTTAAACGACGGTATATTCATTTTTCCGGGTTCTATGAGCACTGGATATGTCAGTGACTTTGCACGACAAAGCGTTCTCCGAGGGCATGGAATGTACCATTTTTTGGTCAGAATCTTGACAGTAATGTCTATGTTAGATTCTCCGGTCGAAATACGGGAAAACTCCATCAAATTCTTTATGGAAACGGAGTTTTGCGAATTCTCCCCGGAACTGGAAGATCATTTCGAGATCTTCGAGCATATTCGAGGGTTCAATGTGACTATTGTCACTTCGGCCAATACAAAAGATGAGACTAGACTTTACTACTGTGGAGCGGCTTTTTGCTAAAAGATGACTGAACACCCACACAATCTCGATTTGACACAGCAACACTTTCCACCTCTCTTCCTTCCCTTGGATCAGATAGGAAATCCTCACTTTTCCAAGACAGAAGAGAAGCAAGCAACGGATTGAGCAACTAGCGCAAAAGCCGTTGCGCGTTAGCGCATCCGTTTTCTTGCTTGATTTTGATCCAGGGTCCCTGGAACCTGCATTCAGAAATAGCTTGACCTACTTTACTGGTTCTTAGAAAAGTAGCAGATCAGAAATATTAGTGAAAAGGGATTTTCACTAAGCTAGAAGGAAGAAGGAAGATATTCTTCCTTACTTAATAGATGTACTTATGCTTAGGGGAATGGTTTCCCCCCACGGTGATCGGACTATCGTCCTCTCCCCTCCCCCCTTCCCCTACTTAGGGCAGTAACAAAGTAGAATCTGGCACGGTTCAGGCTCGGTACGAGGGATACTTTCTAGGCTACTGGCCGGGGCACAATGGGTCATATCAAAAAGGAGCATTCTTGAGCACACTTTGGAAATCACCAATCGAATACCCCGGTGAACTCATGCGGTTCCGACGTGCCCAGAGGCCAGAGGCGAATCCGTTCACGGTCCGTAGGACCAACACCATTCGAAGGTTGATGGCCCGCCCCGCCTAGAATAGGAATCTTTGACTGGGCTTACACACATTCGCTCACTTACGCTGTCCCCCCTCAGCTCACCCTAGCCCCGGGTACGTCGTCTCTGACGATTGCTTGCTAACTGCTGATATAGCTTTTGCCCTAGAACCCCTAAAGCCAGCTCTCTCTAGACTTATCATCTGCTAGATTGACCTTGCCAACTAAAAGAGGGATTCCCAGAGCCTTCCACTGAAGAAGAATACAACTTTAGACTCTCATCCCAGCCAGGGATAGACTACCTCTCACCCATTCCCACCTTGGAATGTAAACAAAGAGTCCTGTCTTGGGGAGAATCCTTTCTTGTCATTTCTGCTTTTTGGTTTCATATAATAAATGATATACATCTGAAACCCAACCTAACGTATAAAGAATGGATATTTATCGGTAATGCTCAGGAAGAAAGAAGGGGTCATCTTTTTTTTTTTATTCCACCCTCATGTACCCTTCTTTGCATTTTTTCTAAAGCCTGTTCAACCTCATATCACCTAGAACAAGTTTGTTTTTCCGACTTGTATCAGGGCATTACCGTAAAGATAGCCAGCCGCTCCTGGTCCGCTCATTAGTTGATACGGTTCGCATCTTCCCTTTGCCGCGGAGTAGAGCAATTGAGGATGGAAGAAGAGCATGAAGAGCAGTCTAAGCACCTACATTGTTAGGGACCCGAAGCGGATCAGGCTCCTTAGGGAGTGGAAGTGGCTGACAATGGCGCAGGCCTAGCCCGAGGAGGACGACGACCCCGAGCTGCGCGCCGCGCTCGCAGCGTCCCGCGAGATCAAGGACATCGAGGAGCTGGCCAAATGGCCGCACCTCACCGAGGTGTTGCGCGCCTCGGCGCTGGAGGAGATGGCCAGGAAGGCGAATGACGACACCGACGTGTGGGCGTTCCTCGTCATGGCGCGCCAGCAGGAGGAGGCCACGCGCCAGGCCGCGCTCCGGGAGGAGGAGGAGCGCCTAGCCACGCTCCGGTACTAGGCGGAGCTGCAGGCCACTGCAGCGGAGCAGCGACAGAAGGAGGCGGCACGGCTGGCACGCCTGCGCAGGCCGGCGAGCTCTCCGGACCCGCACTCCGCCTAGGAAAGGGCGCAGTTGTCGCCCTGGCCGGAGTCCCCGGCGCCCTCTGGCGTGTTCAGCCGGAACAGCGCGTCGCCGCCGGGGGGCGTCGTCCTCATCTACGGCGGCGACGACGAGTATTACTGGAAGTAGGTGGCGCGCCGGTGGCCACCGCGTCCCAAACCCTAGACTAGGGTTTCCCCCTTTTTTTAGTTTAAAGCCCATATAGGGCTTTTCTTTTGTGTAATTTTTTTCCTAAAATAGGGCTAAGTTTAAATGAACTTTGGTGTAAATTTAATTTGTTTTCTTACTTTCTTTGACTTTTGCGGTGCGTCCGCGCGTTGGACGCAGTGCACGCCGCAAACAGACCGTTGGCCAGGTCCGCTTGTCCGCGTGGCCACGCAATCGGTTTAATTCGGACGGGCCAACGGCGTCTGGTTTCGGTCAGTCGGAGATGTCCTTAGGGCATCTCCAACCGGGCGACCCATCCCGCGCCCGCGCGTCCGGATGGGTCGAAACGGACAAAAACGCGGCCCAGCGCGCGGACCCATCCCTAAAACGGATGGCCGCGGCGTCCGGGACGACCCAAACCCGGCCCAAATCTTGGCCGGGTTTGCGTGGCCGCGGACGCGAAAGGCTGGTCGCTCGCGTCCTCCCCTTGTCCGCCCCGGCCCGCCTGTCTCGCCACCCAAAACACAAGGCCGCCGCACACATCTCCCCTCCCGCTCCGCCGCCACCCACGGACCGGCGATTTCGGAGCGCGTCGACGCCGGCCATCGTCGTCGAGACGCCGGCAAGCGGGCGGAAGCATAGGTCGAGGTCCCGCGCTGCTTTCGCCGCGTCGTAGCCGAGTCGGAGGACGCCGGCGCCGGCGTTGTTGTCCTCTCACCGTCGCGACACCTCCCGCCGTTCGCAGCCGCGCCGTTTCCGCCGGAGGTGAGCCCTCCCGCACCGTGTTTCCGGACCGCAAGTCGGCTGAGACGGCCATGGCCGCAGGTCCCTAGAGAAGCATTTGGATCGCCTCCGCCTCGCGAGGTGTTCGTTCAAAAGCTCGAACTAATATGTGTCCCTTTTCGGATCATGGTGGACAGCGACGACGAGTACTACTTCAAGAACTTCATCGACACGTCGTCGAAGAGGAGTCCGACGACGAATTTTTCACGGATGCTCGCGGTGCTCATCCACGAGCACATTGTCTCGCGGATCCCCGTGTTCCGGGGGTCCTTGCCGGGCGCGCGGCCGCCTTGGACCGCAAAAGAGAACGCGGCCACGACCGGCTCTACAACGACTACTTCCAACCCAATCCATTGTTCGTGCCGCACTTGTTTCGCCGTCGTTTTCGGATGAACAGGCCGCTGTTCCGCCGGATAATGGATGGCGTCAAGATCTACGACGACTACTTCGTGCGAAAGTGGATGCACTTGGCAAGGTAGGCCTCTCTTCGTACCGAAATGCACGGCAGCGATTAGGATGCTCGCATATGGCGTTGCCGGTGATTTCGTAGATGAGTACACGCGCATGAGTGAGTCAACCGGCCCGGAATCGATGTACGGGTTCCGCAGAGCGGTGATCGGTTCGTTCGGAGAACAAGTACCTCCGGCAACCAAATGCAGAGGACACGAGCTCGTCCGTTGTCGATCAACGCTTCCGGGGGTTTCCCGGGATGCTTGGCAGCATAGACTCGCATGCATTGGGAGTGGAAGAACTGCCCCTTTGGTTGGCAGGGGTCATACAGCGGCCATTCCGAGGGGTGCACATTCATTCTTGAAGCCGTTGCTTCCCATGACACATGGATTTGGCACTCATTCTTCGGAATGGCTGGCTCGCACAATGACATCAATGTCTGCAGCGCTCTCCGGTGTTTGATAGGCTAGCGTACGGTCGGTCCCCCGATGTGGATTTTGAGATCAATGGCCACCACTACACCAAGGGGTACTACCTTGCCGATGGTATCTATCCACCTTGGGCTACACTCGTGAAGACAATCCGAAACCCCGGCTCGTAGCGAGGAGGCAAGGTTTGCCAAAGAGCAGGAGGCAGCCCGGAAAGATGTCGAGCGGGCGTTTGGCATCCTCCAAGCTCGTTGGGCTATCGTCGGACACCCCGCCGCAGCTTGGGATGTGCAAACTCGTGGGAGGTGATGACCGCTTGTGTAATCATGCATAACATGATTGTTGAGGTAGAGCGGGATGATTCACTCTTTGATAATGAATGGGACGGCCAAGGAGAGTTGGTTACTCCTCAACGTGCTCCGGCATCATTCCAGGACATTCTTCATGCGCACCATGAAATTCGAGATCTAGCTGTACACAACCAGACTTCGAGCTGATTTGGTCGAGCACATGTGGCAGCATGTAGGCAACAATGCTGCAAACAACAATGATGAAGGAGCCTAGAGCATTTTGTATCGTTTCTTCATTTTATTTGAATAATACTTTATCCTTGATTACATGGACTATGTAATGTATAATACATTTAGAGCATTTCAACTATTTTATATATTTTTTCTATAATTTATTTTGCGTTTTTCTAGTGATTTTACAAGAAAAACATACCATGGGGCGCCGCGACCCAAATCTGGCGCGTTGGGCGCAGCGCGCGACCCAAACGGACGCGCGGACGCGGGGCACCGTCCGCGCGTCCGCTCGGGCACGCAAACGGCCCAAAACGGACGGCCCAGCGCGTCCGTTTGGGTCGCCCGGTTGGAGATGCCCTTAGCTCTCATCACATGTAAGAATGAAGTTGCGGCCGGAATAGGTTCAGTGGATAGCACGTGAACAACAGTTGCCGCAGGATACGGCTTGGCTGGAGACCTGCGAGGACTCTTGCTTCGGCCCCGATGCAATCTATGCGATCTGCTCAAAACAGGTGTCATGTCCTTCATGGTACTTTTGGTCTGCATGAACGACAACAAAGATATGGCTTGCGCCTAGACGCGCATGTAGCCGTAGCTTGTTCTTCGTCGAGAAGCACTGCACGAACGTAGCGAATTGCGCAAGACTTGTCTTAAGCTGCGTGAGATTTTCGGACCTTTTTTTCCGTCCGAGGCGGAGCATGGATGATACGACGGCGACTGGAATTTATCGATCCGGTCGGTTATGGTGCTGCGGATCCCCTGAAGACCCAGAACGGCTTGGTGGCCGAGCATAGCCTCGTTGCAGACCAGATTATTAGGTGAACGTCGTGATCCCCACGGACCGAAAGCAGGGCATGACGACAGTGGAGTTCCTCCTCGTCAAGATCCATCGTCGAGGTCCTCCCCGTACGTGATCTGTTGGCGCTTGTGCCCGTCCGTTGCTCGGGCAAGGAGGATCGATCTGGTGCCCTCGACCAAACATAGCACTTGCTGAGAGATATTATAAACAGGCATTAAGGAAACTGAATTTACCATAATTCTTGGCGCACGATTAGCAACCGGAGGGAGCAAAGGATTCCATGTCGAATACGACCAAAGGAAGCATCCAACAAGAACTCTCCTGGATGGGAAGGCTGGCTTGGGACAATGCAACGTAGTGCTGACTATGAGAGAATGTCGGTTCCGGTAAGTACACACCAACAATCAGGATGGTTTGCCCTTCCGCATTATTGATCATCATGGCAAAGCTGGGCCTGATTGGGAATCATTTCCTACGGAACCTACACAACATTGCTGTAATAAACATGCATATGATTGAGTGTTTTCTAGACGAAAATTAGATCTACCATAGCTTTGACAGTGCAATGGACAATCCACATGACTTGCTACCTTGCAAAGTTTCTGAACTAGCTGACTCCTATCGGGATAGTCCCACACACCCTTGAAACGAAGATAAACTGCCATGTCATACTCGTGAGGAACATTGACCCAACTAACGGGTTGTGTAATGGCACGAGACTTGCGGCTCTTGGGTTACAAAGGAACACCATCAATGCGGAGATCGTGATAGGGTAGCACGCTTGGTGGAGGGTGTTCTTCCTTGGATACCTCTCCGCCCCTCCGATGATGGCATGTTCCGGTTCAGATTCAAGAGGAAGCAGTTCGTAGTCAGGCTCAACTTTACCATGAGAATCAACAAGGCACAAGGGCAGACTATTTCGAGTGTTGATGCTTGCCTATCAGGATTCAGGACCGGTATTCTCTCATGGCCAACTCTACATTGCGTTGTCCCGAGCCACCGCAAAGAGCAACACCACCATCATCGCCTTGAAGCACAAGGCGAAGGACTAGATCAAGATTTCGAAGAAGCAAAAAAGACAAACTTTAAAAAAAACCATTTATGACGTGGCCTTTATCATTATGACTTGCTAGGGGATCTGGGGAATTCAAAATGCTTACGTTTTAAGAACAAAACTCCTATCCAAGGATGGAACCGTTTGCGCAAACAAGAACTCACCATGGTTTCATCAGGCAAATCTGCCTGGATAGATCTATAATTGCAACATATTATATTTTTTTCCCTTTTTGCATGTAAATATTTTTTTATAATACTTCCTCCGATCCATATTAATTGCCACTAATATAGATTTATCTAGACATATCTTAGTTCTAGATACATCCATACTCATGGCGGCGGAGCGACAAAAACTCATCGAGCTGAATGCGCAGCGCCACGTTGAGGCGTTCGCCCGCGAGCAAGCGAGGCTCGCCCACGAGGCGTCCCGTTGATGGCTGGCATCGTTGAGGGGACAGCGCCGCCGGCAAGCTCATGCGACGTCGGCCACCATGCTCCACTGCCAGATGCGCGAAGTAAAGGCGGAGAGGTGGGCATGGACACATGCGGCAAAGGGGAAGAACGACGACAAGGCAAGCCCGTCACGCGCCCAACCGACGGCCAGTAGATTAGAGTTCTAAGTTTAAGTTTTATTTAAGTTTAAATTCGAATAACCTTTGTATAAATTTCGTATGAATTTCGGTTTTTAAATGTTATTTTACGTTCAATTTTTATTGGGGTTGTCTATGTGGGGCGCCGATGTGGGAAAATCATCCTCAAATAGAGATCCTCCATACGGGTGTGCCGACACCCCTGCCGACGATTATTTGGAGACGCCGATGGAGATGCTCTTAGCTCTCATCATATGTAAGAATGAAGTTGCGGCCGGAATATGATGGTTCAGTGGATAGCACGTAACGACAGTTGCCGCAGGATACGGCTAGGCTGGAGACATGTGAGGACTCTTGCTTCGGCCCCGATGCAATCTATGCGATCTGCTCAATGCATGTCTCATGTCCTTCATGGTTCATTTGGTCTGCATGAACGACAATAAAGATGGCTTGCGCCTAGACGCGCATGTAGCCGTAGCTTGTTCTTCGTCGAGAAGCACTGCACGAACGTACCTAATTGATCCGGCGCGAGACTTGTCTTAAGCTGCGTGAGAATTTCGGACCTTTTTTTCCGTCCGAGGCGGAGCATGGATGATACGACGGCGACTGCAATTTATCGATTCGGTCGGTTCTGGTGCTGCGGATCCCCTGAAGAACCAGAACGGCTTGGCGGCCGAGCATAGCCTCGTTGCAGATCAGATTATTAGGGACGCGTTTGGTAGGTTGCATGTTTGGTTCCCACGGGGCTAGTAATTTTCGGTTCGTTTGGATGCCTGGACCGAGCCGCATTGTTGCATCGCACGGTTCTCAAAACACTTCTGGGATAGGTCCTGGAGGAACACCCGGAATGGCAGTTTTTCCGGGGCTAGACCCATTGCGGCCAGAAGGTTGCACGCGTGGGGGAAGGGAGGCGGAAACGCCTCGTCCCTTCGGGAACACGCGCCATAATTAACCTCACCACTTCCCTCTCCTTCCTTTCACTCGCGACCGCACTCTCACCTCCCCCAAACTGTCACATCACCCGGCGGTTCCCTTCCCGCCGACCAATCTCGGACCGACGCACGGAGGAGCACCGGTACCGGAGGAGGAGACCTCGGCGAGCAGCACCGCGACATCGGCCGCAATCTCCTCCGCAGTCTTCATCGGCATCTCGACTTCGCCCACGACCTCGAGCTAGTCCTCGGCCGGAACAATGGCGGTAACGACCTCTCCTTCTCACCTTCGTACTCGTTCTGGCAGAACATGCCATTCTCGGGCATTTCCAACGACATGCACATTAGATCTGTTAGGGTTTCCGTTTGGATTGACGTTTGCAAGTTCTTCGTCCCCATTTCTTGCTTGTCCAGTTCTTGCTTTTCACGGTTTCGATTTGCTTAGATCTATTACTCTAGTGTCGGATTGCGGTAGATCCTTCCTAAACCGGACTTTGGATTGGTGAAACTGGCAGATTGTACTGTGCATGCATAGAGGGGAAGGTTTTTTTGTGTTCGGGTTTAACATGTTGTGATTGTTGTGCGAAAGATTGAGCTGAGTCGCGCTAGTTTGTTCAGACGCAAGAGGAGTGGGAGGAGTTGAAGACGAAAGTTGCTATGCTCAAGAATATGCAGAGAACACAAGCATAAGTGATGAGAGCTAAGAAATAGGAATAGGAGGCAGAAAAAATGGCTTTGGAGGCTGAGAAGAGAAATCTAGAGTATGACATACGATCTGCTTCAAGTGATTTTTTCAATCAAGGACAAGCTCAAGAGGATCAGGGCTACTTGTGACGAGTGATGAATGTGATGTAGACGTACTGTACGAGAATTTGTAATGTGCCCTAAGTACAAGTTGTAATGTACCCTAAGTACCACTCGTAATGTACTCAATGTGAAGTGCTACTTGTGTTGTTTCTTGATTGAACTAGGCCAATGATTATAACATGTGATCATAATATGAGGAGATGATTGATCAGAACCTATGGCATGACTTAACATGACCATGTCATTGGTTCTATTCAAACATCTCCTACATATGTCCTCATTTTATGAGGTCTCTGCATTGGTCAATGATTTAACTATGGCACAACGGCAGGCATGGTGCTTTCCTCAAACTTAGTCATGTGTGCCATATTACTAGCACACTAGACTTAGTTTAGGGACAGTCCCTTTTCCTGCAGTGTGATCCTACATATTCTGGTGCATTGGCGAATGATTCAACAAAGGCATAATAGAAGGCTAGGTGGTGGCCTCAAACTTAGTCATGTGTGCCACTGTTGTAGCACACTACACTTAGTTTGTGGCCACTCCCTATGCCTGCCATGTGAGCAAATGTATGAAGCCTTACTAATGTTATCAATGTCTGTTTTCATCTAAACTACTTGTGAGCAGGCACAACTCAAATTGCTTGTGTTCTTCTGGCAAACTGAGAAGATCATGCTTGGGTCGCCTGCTAAGGTTCTCGGCGAGGGACCGGCGAAAAAGCGCCGTGGAAGGCCGGCGAAGGTCGGCCACTTCCACGAGGAGGCAGGGCCGGACCACTTCCTCAAAATCATCTTCAAGCCCACCTTCGGCCGGCTCATGATCCCTAAAGCTTTCGTCAAGTGGTTCGGAGAAATCTCTTCCAACTTCATTGTCACCACCAACCCCGGATGCAACTGGAGGATGACTACGAGGAGCGAACGCAATGACGCATTCATCGACCAGGGATGGACGGCCTTCGCCGTCGCCCATCATCTCAAGGTAGGCCAGTTCGTCAACTTCAGGAAGGTGTCCTCCTTAGAGTACAATGTGGTCATCTTCAACCACACCTGCACGGAGGTGGTGAGCAGGTGCCCGTACCATGGCGATGACATCAGGTGCGTCGTCTCCGAGCATCATGTCTGAAGCGAACCTGGTACCATGTCGTGTCTAGCTGCTGGTCGTGTCTAGTGTGTTGAACTATGATCTTGTCTGCCGTGTCCAGAACTATGATCATGTCTGCAAAATGTTGTATCGTGAACTTGTGTCGTCTATGATCACTGCTAAATTCTCTATCGTTGATACGTCTCAAACGTATCTATAATTTCTTATGTTCCATGCTACTTTTATGATGATACTCACATGTTTTATACACATTATATGTCATATTTATGCATTTTCCGGAACTAACCTATTGACGAGATGTCGAAGTGCCAGTTCCTGTTTTCTGCTATTTTTGGTTTCAGAAATCCTAGTAAGGAAATATTCTCTGAATTGGATGAAATCAACGCCCAGAGTCTTAGAATTGGACGAAGCTTCCAGAACACCCGAGAGTCGCCGAGAGGGGGCCACGGGCCCACCGGATGATAGGCCGGCGCGACCCGGGCCTTGGCCGCGCCGCCCTCTTGTGACACCGCCTCGTCAGCCCTCCGACTCCGCCTCTTCGCCTATTTAAGCCTCCTCGACCTAAAACTTCGATACGGAAAAGCCACGGTACGAGAAACCTTCCAGAGCCGTCGCCATCGCGAAGCCAAGATCTGGGGGACAGGAGTCTCTGTTCGGCACGCCGCCGGGACGGGGAAGTGCCCCCGGAAGGCTTCTCCATCGACATCACCGCCATCTTCATCAACGCTGCTGTCTCCCATGAGGAGGGAGTAGTTCTCCACCGAGGCTCGGGGCTGTACCGGTAGCTATGTGGTTAATCTCTCTCCTATGTACTTCAATACAATGATCTCATGAGCTGCCTTACATGATTGAGATTCATATGAGTTTTGTATCACTATTAGTCTATGTGCTACTCTTGTGATGTTATTAAAGTAGTCTATTCCTCCTTCACGGTGTAATGGTGACAGTGTGCTTGCTATGTTAGTACTTGGTTTGGTTATGTTGATCTGTTATGCACTCTAAGGTTATTTAAATATGAACATTGAATATTGTGGAGCTTGTTAACTCCGGCATTGAGGGTTCGTGTAATCCTACACGATTAGTGGTGTTCATCATCCAACAAGAGGGTGTAGAGTCTAGCATCTATCTATTTATTCTGTTATGTGATCAATGTTGAGAGTGTCCACTAGTGAAAGTATGATCCCTAGGCCTTGTTCCTAAATACGCTATCGTTGTTTGTTTACTCGTTTTCTTGCATCTATACTTCCTGCAATATTACCACCATCAACCACACACCAGTCCTGGACAGCAAAGCACTTTTCTAGTGCCGTTGCTACTGCTCGCATTTATTCATACCACCTGTATTTCACTATCTCTTCGCCGAACTAGTGCACCTATTAGGTGTGTTGGGAACACAATAGACTTCTTGCTTTGTGATTGCAGGGTTGCATGAGAGGGATATCTTTGACCTCTTCCTCCCTGAGTTCGATAAACCTTGGGTGATCCACTTAAGGGAAACTTGCTGCTGTTCTACAAACCTCTGCTCTTGGAGGCCCAACACTGTCTACAAGAATAGAAGCACCCGTAGACATCAAGCACTTTTCTGGCGCCGTTGCCGGGGAGGAAAGGTAAAAGGCATTCATACTCCGGTCCCAGGTAAAAGTACTTTTCTGGCGCCATTGTGTGAGTGTTCGAAGCTATTTCCTTTAGATCCTGCAATTGCATCTTTTTGTTTCTTGTTTACACTAGTTAGGCATAATGGACAACAATGAGCTTCTTATTCTATTTCCTGATTTAAGACATGGATGGTTTGATGCGAAAATTTAAAAACCCATGAAACATATTAGTATGAACACTTTGAATACCATTGTTGCTAATGATATAGAAAGTTCTAAGCTTGGGGAAGCTGGTTTTGATGAGCATGATCTTTTTAGTCCCCCAAGCATTGAGGAGAAAATTTACTTTGATGATACTTTGCCTCCTATTTATGATGATTATAATGATAGTAGTCTTTTAGTACCGCATGTTATGGAGGATAAATTTGATTATGATTATAATATGCCTCCTATATTTGATGATGAAAATAATAATGATAGCTACTTTGTTGAATTTGCTCCCACTATTACTAATAAAATTGATTATGCTTATATTGGGAGTAGTAATAATTTTATGCATGAGACTCATGATAAGAATGCTTTATGTGATAGTTATATTGTTGAGTTTTCTCATGATGCTACTGAAAGTTATTATGAGAGAGGAAAATATGGTTGTAGAAATTTTCATGTTACTAAAATGCCTCTCTATGTGCTGAAATTTTTGAAGCTACACTTGTTCTATCTTCCTATGCTTGTTACTTTGCTCCTCATGAACTTGTTTATTTACAAGATTCCTTTTCATAGGAAGCATTTTAGGCTTAAATGTGTTTTGAATTTGCCTCTTGATGCTCTCTTTTGCTTCAAATACTATCTCTTGCGAGTGCATCATTAAAACTGCTGAGCCCATCTTAACGGCAATAAAGAAAGAACTTCTTGGGAGATAACCCATGTGTTTATTTTGCTACAGTACTTTTATTTTGTATTTGTGTCTTGGAAGTTGTTACTACTGTAGCAACCTCTCCTTATCTTAATTTTGTTGCATTGTTGAGCCAAGTAAAGTCTTTGATAGTAAGGTTGAAACTAGATTTGGATTACTGCGCAGAAACAGATTTCTTGCTGTCACGAATTTCGATCTACCTCTCTGTAGGTAACTCAGAAAAATCTGCCAATTTACGTGCGTGATCCTCAGATATGTACGCAACTTTCATTAAATTTGGGCATTTTCATCTGAGCAAGTCTGGTGCCTCAATAAAATTCGTCTTTACGGACTATTCTGTTTTGACAGATTCTGCCTTTTATTTCGCATTGCCTCTTTCGTTCGTGTTGGATGGATTTCTTTGTTCCATTACCTTCCAGTAGCTTTGAGCAATGTCCAGAAGTGTTAAGAATGATTGTGTCACCTCTGAACATGTTAATTTTTGATTATGCACTAACCCTCTAATGAGTTGTTTTGAGTTTGGTGTGGAGGAAGTTTTCAAGGGTCAAGAGAGGAGGATGATACAATATGATCAAGAAGAGTGAAAGCTCTAAGCTTGGGGATGCCCCGGTCGTTCACCCCTGCATATTTCAAGAAGACTGAAGCATCTAAGCTTGGGGATGCCCAAGGCATCCCCTTCTTCATCGACAAATTTATCAGGTTCCTCCCTTGAAACTATATTTTTATTCGGTCACATCTTATGTACTTTACTTGGAGCGTCTGTTTGTTTTTGTTTTTGTTTTTGTTTGAATAAATGCTTGTGTGGGAGAGAGACACGCTCCGCTGGTTCATATGAACACATGTGTTCTTAGCTTTTAATGTTCGTGGCGAAGGTTGAAACTGCTTCGTTAATTGTTATATGGTTGGAAACGGGAAATGCTACATGTAGTAATTGGTATGATGTCTTGAATAATTTATACTTGGCAATTGTTGTGCTCATATAGATCATGTTTAAGCTCTTGCATCATGTACCTTGTACCCATTAATGAAGAACTACATAGAGCTTGTTAAAATTTGGTTTGCATGATTAGTTTCTCTAGAGTCTAGATATTTTCTGGTTAAGGTGTTTGAACAACAAGGAAGACAATGTATAGTCTTATAATGCTTGCAATATGTTCTTATGTGAGTTTTGCTGTACCAGTTCATGCTTGTGTTTGTTTCAAATAACCTTGCTATCCTAGCCTTGTATTGAGAGGAATTCTTCTCGTGCATCCAAATCCTTGAGCCAATAACCATGCCATTTGTGTCCACCATACCTACCTACTACATGGTATTTCTCCGCCATTCCAAAGTAAATTACTTGAGTGCTACCTTTAAAAATTCGATTCTTTGTCTTTACAATATATAGCTCATGCGAAAAATAGCTTAAAAACTATTGTGGTGAAGAATATGTACTTATGTGTCTTATTTCTTAATAAGTTGCTTGTTGAGCGGTAACCATGTTTCTGGGGACGCCATCAACTTTACCTTTGTTGAATATCATGTGAGTTGCTATGCATGTTCGTCTTGTCTGAAGTAAGGGCGATTTTCATGATCATATGGTTTGAGTATGCATATTGTTAGAGAAGAACATTGGGCCGCTAACTAAAGCCATGATCCATGGTGGAAGTTTCAGTGTGGACAATCAATCCTCAATCTCTTATGAGAATATTAACTGTTGTTGAATGCTTATGCATTAAAAGAGGAGTCCATTATCTGTTGTCTATGTTGTCCCGGTATGGATGTCTAAGTTGAGAATAATCAAAAGCGAGAAATCCAATGCGAGATTTCTCCTTAGACCTTTGTACAGGCGGCATAGAGGTACCCCTTTGTGACACTTGGTTGAAACATATGCTATGCAAGATAATCCGTGTTAATCCAAGCTAAATAGGACAAGGTGCGAGCACTATTACTATACTATGCATGAGGCTTGCAACTTATAAGATGTCTTATACATAACTCATATACTTTATTACTACCGTTGACAAAATTGTTTCTTGTTTTCAAAATGAAAAGCTCTAGCACAAATATAGTAATCAATGCTTCCCTCTGCGAAGGGTCTTTCTTCTACTTTATTGTTGAGTCAGTTTACCCATTCTTTCTATCTTAGAAGCAAACACTTGTATCAATTGTGTGCATTGATTCTTACATGTTTACCTATTGCACTTGTTATATTGATTTGTGTTGACAATTATCCATGAGATATACATGTTACAAGTTGAAAGCAACTGCTGAAACTTAATCTTCCTTTGTGTTGCTTCAATGCCTTTACTTTGAATCTATTGCTTTATGAGTAACTCTTATGCAAGTCTTATTGATGCTTATCTTGAAAGTACTATTCATGAGAAGTCTTTGTTATATGGTTCAGTTGTTTACTCATTGTCTTTACCATTGCTTTGAATCGCTGCATTCATCTCATATGCTTTACAATAGTATGATCAAGGTTATGTTAGCATGTCACTTCAGAAATTATCTTTGTTATCGTTTACCTACTCGAGGGCGAGCAGGAACTAAGCTTGGGGATGCTTGATACGTCTCAAACGTATCTATAATTTCTTATGTTCCATGCTACTTTTATGATGATACTCACATGTTTTATACACATTATATGTCATATTTATGCGTTTTCCGGAACTAACCTATTGACGAGATGCCGAAGTGCCGGTTCTGTTTTCTCGCTGTTTTTGGTTTCAGAAATCCTAGTAAGGAAATATTCTCGGAATTGGACGAAATCAACGCCCAGAGTCTTAGAATTGGACGAAGCTTCCAGAACACCCGAGAGTCGCCAGAGGGGGGCCACAGGCCCACCAGATGATAGGCTGGCGCGGCCCAGGCCTTGGCCGCGCCGCCCTACTGTGACACCGCCTCGTCAGCCCTCCGACTCCGCCTCTTCGCCTATTTAAGCCTCCTCGACCTAAAACTTCGATACGGAAAAGCCACGGTACGAGAAACCTTCCAGAGCCGCCGCCATCGCGAAGCCAAGATCTGGGGGACAGGAGTCTCCGTTCCGGCACGCCGCCGGGACGGGGAAGTGCCCCGGAAGGTTTCTCCATCGACATCACCGCCATCTTCATCAACGCTCGCTTGTCTCCCATGAGGAGGGAGTAGTTCTCCACCGAGGCTCGGGGCTGTACCGGTAGCTATGTGGTTAATATCTCTCCTATGTACTTCAATACAATGATCTCATGAGCTGCCTTACATGATTGAGATTCATATGAGTTTTGTATCACTATTAGTCTATGTGCTACTCTTGTGATGTTATTAAAGTAGTCTATTCCTCCTTCACGGTGTAATGGTGACAATGTGCATGCTATGTTAGTACTTGGTTTGGTTATGTTGATCTGTTATGCACTCTAAGGTTATTTAAATATGAACATTGAATATTGTGGAGCTTGTTAACTCTGGCATTGAGGGTTCGTGTAATCCTACACAGTTAGTGGTGTTCATCATCCAACAAGAGGGTGTAGAGTCTAGCATCTATCTATTTATTCCGTTATGTGATCAATGTTGAGAGTGTCCACTAGTGAAAGTATGATCCCTAGGCCTTGTTCCTAAATACTGCTATCGCTGTTTGTTTACTGTTTTACTGCATCTATACTTCCTGCAATATTACCACCATCAACCACACACCAGTCCTGGACAGCAAAGCACTTTTCTGGTGCCGTTGGTACTGTTCGCATTTATTCATACCACCTGCATTTCACTATCTCTTCGCCGAACTAGTGCACCTATTAGGTGTGTTGGGGACACAAGAGACTTCTTGCTTTGTGGTTGCAGGGTTGCATGAGAGGGATATCTTTGACCTCTTCCTCCTTGAGTTCGATAAACCTTGGGTGATCCACTTAAGGGAAACTTGCTGCTGTTCTACAAACCTCTGCTCTTGGAGGCCCAACACTGTCTACAAGAATAGAAGCACCCGTAGACATCAATCGTCTATGATTGTGTTCTCACTTGTGTTGTTGATCGCCGGTAACCTCACCACTGAAGGGAAGAGGTTACAAGAACCAGATTATGGGTTGCAACCAAACAGCAGGGGCGCCGTTCTGGGCTGCCACAATGCCTGAAAACCGACCTACCAAATGGCCAGAGCCCAAATCTCCACAGAGCCGAAAAATCTCCATGCGGGCCACCAAACAAAGTCGCCTTTATGGCCATGGCCCGTCTTGGACGCGCAGGGGGTTCCTTCCCGCTGCGCCAGTGATGCAGGAAATCGTCCCAGGCAACCAAACGCGCCCTAGGTGAACGTGGTGATCCCCACGGACCAAAAGCGGGGCATGACAGAGGAGTTCCTCGTCAAAATCCGTCATCGAGGTCCTCCCCGTACGTGATCTATTGGCGCTTGTTCCCGTTCATTGCTCGGGCAAGGAGGATCGATCTGGTGCCCTCGACGAAACATAGCTCTTGCTGAGGGATATTATAGAGAGGCATTAAGGAAACAAAATCTACCATAACTCTTGGCGCACGATTAGCAACCGGAGGGAGCAAAGGATTCCATGTCGAATACGTGCGCTGACGGGCGGCGCTAGAAGGCCATGTGGGATGCGATGACCAAACTCTCCTGGATGGGAAGACACTGGAAGTCCGGTTTTTTTACGAACGAAAATTTGTTCCAATTTTTTGACCTACCAACACCACTGATGCTTAACTTATTAGTAGAGATTAACCGCTCTATCCGAAGAAAACTGGAAGGATGTTGATCTAGCCATTCACTGTTTGCCTCATTGCGTGTTTTGCAATGCTTTCAGTTCTCGTTCACGCTACTTCACATTCTGGCTTTGGTGAAAGCCACACTTCATAAAAATTGACTAAAATATTGACAAAAATATAACAACATCTACAATACAAAATTTAAAATATTACAATCGCTATTATATATATAGGACATATTCATACTACACCCGGGTGTAGTTACACCCACGCGTGTTTCTCATAATCTAGAGAGTTTCTATCATACTGGATAGTATGCACATGTAGTATGAAATATATAAAACTATTTTGGGAGTATATATACTACTTTTAGGCAGTATGTACATTTTTTACATAGACTCATTTTTTACGTATACATATGCATATATTTCGGATATATACTGCAAACTATGGGTTCACTTGCATTTTTTTCACCAAACTTGGTTTGGAGTATCTTAGATATAGTATATGAACATACTCAAATCGATAAAGTATCGTATATACTTCCGTATGGTAGTATATTAGATATGGGTGTAACTACACCCAAGAGTAGGAAATATTTATCTATATTCAAATAACATATATTTGGCATCATGAATATCAATATTTTTCTCAAATTCTATGTCAAACTTTGCAAATTTTGACTTGAACTATATCTAGAGCACAAACTAAATAAACACGGATGGAGTACTACGTCCAGTGCGTTGCTACCAAGAAGTAGAGAAACAAGCGGAAGATGAGATCCACGTGTACCCCCGACCTCGAAAACACCCGGAAAAAACAATATGTCATGCCCGTGTTGGCAACACCGGAAGAAAATCTTATACGACCTGGTCACGCCTCGAGAATCGGTGGACCAACTCCAGCTAGCGATGCGAGCCAATCCGAATCTTAAAGCATCTAGGCAAAACCGTCTCAGATTTTCTCCCCAGCAGTAACCAAAACTCAAATCCAGTTCATTTTCCCCGTATCTTCTCTAGCCTCAAGTCTCCAACGCTCTTTCGTGTTGGCTCATGGACGCCTAGTGCTCCCTCTCTGCTACTCCTGCCGCCATAGAAGATGAGAGCACACTCCTCCGCGCCAATTTGCCCCAAATCGACGCACCTCAGGTGCTCCATCCCCTCTATTCCTGTTATCCATGTCCAAATGTCTTGGCTTATCGCCCCGGCGGCGCAACGGCCGGTGTTCTGACCACGGCTGGCCTTCTAGACACCCTTGCGCGCGGCACCACCGGCGGTCTGTTCTGTGTGCTTGCCGCCGTTAGCCTCCTTGCTGGTACCGTTAGCTGCTCGATGCGTCTTCGCACACAAGGATTGGATTCCACAAGCAGGCTACTTTGTTCGCTAGAAATTTTCCAAGATGGTTGAGTCGGGAACGCATTCAATTAGTTGGGGATTGTAGGTGTGGCGTCGATTTTACTCCTGAAATTGTTCTCCTGAACTGAACTTTCCTAAGTGAGAATTAGGAGTCAGTTTTGGCTAAGACTACTCATAGTGGGAGTAACATAGGTAGTAACATCACACATCTCAAGACACTATGGTGACATGGCATGTAAATAAATGTGAAAAAGAGTGGGATGGTAACTAGCTATGTTACCATGACATCACACTTCCCATGGCAAGATGAGTCTACAATATAATAAATATGAGTTTGTATGGCACCATATACTCCCTCCGTCCACAAATAAGTGTACATGCGGGTTTTCCAAGATAAATTATGAAGTGGAGTGAAAAGTAGTACATTGGAAACATGCATATATCCTCTTTAATTCTTTCACCTCCAATGAGCTAAGTGCATGTGGAAAACAAGAAGAACATGTGATCAATATTACTGGGTTTGATTTTCGTGCGATGAGAGAGAATCAATTAAAGTGCATTGGGAAGGTAGGAGTACACTCTTTTGTGGACAAAGTTTAGAGCTAGATGTACACTTATTTGAGGACGGAAGGAGTATATGTTACTCTCCACTGTGAAGGTAGTAACATAGATTAGTAACATGTGCATGTTACTCTGTGTTACTCCCCACTATGACTAGTCTAAGTGCTTTTAGATGCAGATTGCCACGCATCGCTTGCAGGAGTTGGTCCACATATTCTATCTATACAACCAGGTCATATAAGATTTTCTTCCGGCAACACCCCCACCACCACCACCACGAGCTCTTGGGCCAGCCCACTTACCGATTGTTATTGGTATTTACGGTTTACTCCTGGTATTGGACAAGTTTGGTTCGCCAAAATTGATGAGTTTTCTGTCTCTACCTGGTTTCTATTTTCTTCTAGTTTTTAAATTTTCTATTTTTCAAACGATTTCGATTAACAAATAGATTAAAAGATGATCAGAATTTGAAAATGTTCATATTTAAAATATTCATATTGAAAATTCTTCAGATTTTCAAAATTACTCAAATTCCTAAAATATTAACGTTTGAAAATTCTATTTTTTAAAAATATTCACATTTTGCAATGCAGATCTTTGTGGATGATGTGGTGCTAGGAGATATCCCATGCTGTATGCTCTTTGTGGATGATGTGGTGCTAGTCGATGATAGCCGAATGGGGGTTAATAGAAAGTTAGAGTTGTGGAGGCGAACTCTAGAATCGAAAGGTTTTAGGCTTAGTAGAACTAAAACTGAATATACGAGGTGCAGTTTCAGTTCTACTAGGCACGAGGAGGAAGAGGTTAGCCTTGATGGGCAGGTGGTACCGGAGAGATACACTTTTCGATATTTGGGGTTCATGTTGCATAAGGATGGCGATATCGATGAAGATGTGAGCCACCGAATCAAGGCTGGTTGGATGAAGTGGCGCCAAGCTTCTGGTGTACTCTGTAACAAGAGAGTGCCACAAAAGCTAAAAGGCAGGTTTTATAGGATATCTATCCGACCTGCGATGTTGTATGGCGCGGAGTGTTGACCAATGAAGAGACGACATATCCAACAGTTAAGTGTAGCGGAGATGCGCATGTTGAGATGGATATGTGGCCACACAAGAAAGGATCGGGTTCGGAACGACGATATACGGGAGAGAGGTGGGGTAGCACCGATTGAAGAGAAGTGATACGTCCCAAACGTATCTATAATTTTTGATGCTCCATGCTTGTTTTGTTACAATTTCTTATATGTTTTATGTGCACTTTTCCACACTTTTTAGCATTTCTGGGACTAACCTATTAACGCAGTGCCAGTTCCTGTTTTCTGCTGTTTTTGTGTTTCGGAAAAGTTGTACATGAAGGTTTCTCAGAATTGGACGAAACAAAAGCCCAGAGTCTTATTTTTCCTGGACGAAGACGGAGCCAGAAGGACACGCGCGGGAGAGCTGCCACGTGGTAGTACATAGGACAGGCGCGGCCCCACCCTTGGCCGCGCCTGGCGCATGTACTGGCGCCTCGTCGCCTCATTTGCTCCGCCCTTTCGCCTATTTATTCCTCATATCGGGAAAACCCCAGGGAACGGAGCCTCCATCCACGAAAAGTTCCGACACCGCCATCAACCGAAACCCTTGTTCGGGAGGGTTCTGCAGTCCATCCCGGCACCCTGCTGGAGAGGGAAATCAACGCCGGAGGCCTCTACATCGCCATGTCTTCATCCGAGGTGATGCGTGAGTAGTTCTGCATGGAACCATTGGTCCATAGGAGTAGCTAGATGGCTGTCCTCTCCTTGTTGTGCTTCATGTATAGATCTTGTGAGCTACCTAGCATGATCAAGATCATCTATTTGTAATTGCTACATGTTGGTTTGATGTGGATCCGATTTATAGAGGGATTGCTTTGGTTGAGATTATGTATTATGTTAATATGATCTTGCATGCTCTCTGTTTCTAGTAGATGCTCTGGCCAAGTAGATGCTAGCGACTCCAAGAGGGAGTATTTATGCTCGATAGTGGGTTCATGCCTTTATTTAACCATGGGAAGTGACCTCGTTCTCTACGGTTGTAGATGTGCTGTTGCTACTAGGGAGAAAACAGTGGTGTTCTATTCAAGGGTAGTTTCATCGTTTACTTTACACACATTGCTTAAAGCGATAGTCCGTTGCTTGCAACTTAATACTGGAGGGTGTCGCGGATGCAATCCTGAAGGTGGATTATTAGTCATAGATGCAGTTGGATTACGGTCTATGTATATTGTTGTAATGCTAGCATACTTTCATAGCATGTATTCTGCACCAACCATTAGCGTAGAATCTCTGTTTGTCAATTCCCCATCTGTAATTTGTTTACCCAGCATATTTATTTATTGGGGAGGCGCCTCTAGTAAACTGTGAACCCCGGTCCTTCTTCTTTTAATTGCAATCTTCTACAACATTTTTCTGTTCTGTTCTCTGCAAGCAATTCTTCTTTCACACGGTTCGTTTAATCCTTTGTTTTCAGCAAAACCAGTGAGCTTGACAACCTCGCTGAAAGTTGGGGACAAAGTACTTGGTTGTTTGTGTACAGGTCTCCACATTGCTGCTGACGCCGGCAGTGTGTCCTGCCACGAGTTGGTTCGCAACACCTCGGGATAGAACATTTTTCTCCTACTGGTCGATAAACCTTGGTTTCTTACTTAGGGAAAACTTCCTTCTGTGCTCATCATACCTTCCTCTTGGGGTTCCACTCAACATTGCGCATAAATTCTCCTTCATCAACTCCGCGCCTAGCAAGACTTTTTCTGGCGCCGTTGCCGGGGAGAAAAGCATTTCTTCTGCGAGGGGAGTCTCTCACTCTCAACTCTTTTACTTTGTTATTGTTTCGCTTGCATATTTTATTTTATCTTGTTTGCATTTTATATCGAAAATCCAAAAAAAATTAGTATAGCTTTTATTTCTGTTGCTTGCATTATTTTTATTAAATGGCTACTTCTGAGAATACTAAGTTGTGTGATTTTACTAGCACCAACAACAATGATTTTATTTGCACACCCATTGCTCCACCTGGCTCCCGAGCGACTTTTTATGAGATTAAGCCTGCCTTGTTGAACCTTGTTATGAAAGAGCAATTTTCTGGTGTTAGTACTGATGATGTTGCTTCTCACCTCAACAATTTTGTTGAGCTATGTGAGATGAAAAAATATAAGGATGTAGATGGTGATATTATTAAGTTGAAATTGTTTCCTTTCTAATTAAGAGGTAGAGCTAAGGAGTGGTTGCTGTCTTTGCCTAGAAATAGTATTGATTCTTGGGTTAAATGCAAAGTTGCTTTTATTGGAAAATATTATCCTCCAGCTAAAATTATATCTTTGAGAAGTGATATTATGAAGTTTAGACAATTTGATACTGAGCATGTTGCCCAAGCTTGGGAAAGAATGAAATCTTTGGTTAAAAACTGTCCCACTCATGGACTGACTACTTGGATGATTATTCAAACCTTCTATGCAGGACTAAAATTTTCTTCAAGGAACTTATTGGATTCAGCTGCTGGAGGGACTTTTATGTCTATGACCCTTGGGGCGGCTACAAAACTTCTGGACAATATGATGGTAAATTATTTGGAGTGGCATACCGAGAGAACCCCACAAGGTTAAAAGGTAAATTCTGTTGAGGAAACTTCTACTTTGAGTGATAAGATTGATGTTATTATGTCTGTGCTTGAAAATAATAATGCTCCTATGGATCCAAACAATATTCCTTTGCCCTCTTTGGTTGCTCAAGAAGAAAATGTAGATGTGAATTTTATTAAGAGCAACAATTTTAATAATAATGCCTATAAGAATAATTTTGGTAGCAATAATTATAGGCCGTATCCTCCCAACAATGGAAGTGGTTTTAGTAACTCTTATGGTAATTCTTATACAGCAATAGGAGTGCTCCCTTTGAACTTGAGGGTATGCTCAAAGATTTTATTAGTAAACAAACTGCTTTTAATAAATCTGTGGAGGAAAAGTTTAGCAAAATAGATGCTCTTGTTTCTAAAGTGGATAGCCTTGCTCTTGATGTTGATCTTCTTAAATTAAAGGTTGTTCATCATGATAATAGTGAGAATAAAACTTTTCTCAAGTAAATGCTATTCAAGTTAGAATTCATGACAATATGAGGTTGTTAGCTGAATTGCATGCTAGGTAGGAAAGAGAAGATGAGATGGCTAGAGAAAATAATTTAGCCAAGGTTTACACAAGCACCACCAATAGTAATATTGAACCTTTGAATGCTAGCAAACCTCCTACTACTAATAGCAAAATCAAAAATGTAGGAAAAGTCCCCACTCCACATAGAAAAGTGTATAAACCCATTAAAACTGTTCCCGACAAGCGTGCTAAATTTTTTAGAGGTGTGGGAGATAATTGTCCTTTTAATTTTGATAGCAATGATTTTGATTTTGAAAGTTGTACCATTACTGAAGTTATAAAGTTCTTGCAAAAGCTCTCTGAAACTCCCAATGCTAGTGAACAAAATGTTGCTCTTACAAAGCATATTGCTAGTGCTATTATGAAAATGAGGGAAGAGAAGTTGAAACATGAGGCTTCAATTCCTAAAAAGTTAGAAGATGGTTGGGAACCTATTATTAAGATGAGAGTAGAAGAATTTGATTGTAATTCTTTATGTCATCTTGGTGCAAGTATTTCTGTTATGCCTAAAAGAGTTTATGATATGCTTGACTTGCCACCGTTAGAAAAATGTTATTTGGATGTTCTTCTTGTTGATGTTGCTGCAAAGAAATCTTTGGGGAGAGTTGATAATGTTCTTATACAAGTGAATAATAATTATGTCCCCGTTGATTTTGTTGTTTTGGATATTGAATGCAATGCTTCATGCCCTATTATTTTGGGAAGACCGTTTCTTAGAACTGCAGGTGCTATCATTGATATGAGAGATGGAATAATTCGTTATCAATTTCCACTCAGAAGAGGTATGGAACACTTTCCTAGAAAAAGAAGGAAGTCACCTTATGACTCTATTTATAGAACAACTTATGGTGTTGATGAGCCACCTCTTGACAATACTTGATTTGCACCCTTTCTGCGCCTAGCTCAAAGGCGTTAAAGAAAAGCGCTTATGGGATACAACCCATATTTTATTTCTGTTATTTTTGCTTTGTTGAGTCTTGGAAGTTATAGCTACTGCAATAACCTCTCCTTATCATTTTTATTTTGTTTTTGTGCCAAGGGTAGCCTCTAATAGAAAGAAAACAGTGTTTGGGGTATTTGCAATTCTGAAACAGATTCTGTGCTGGTCACGAAAATTTTAAAAATCGCCAGAACGTTATTTCGAACTGAATTTTTTGTGCTTATGTCCCAGTATGTTAGCTAACTTTCGTTAGTTTAGCATTTTTCTATTTGCGCAACAGAACTGTTTCTTCAATTTCGATCTCTGCCTGCTGGTCTGTTTTGACAGATTTCTGCCTTGTTTTGCATTTGTGTCTTATGCTTCATCTTTTTTAGTTCTTTTGTGAATAAGAGCATTGGGAAGAAGTAGCTACAGTATAATATGTTAAAATTAGTGTTTGATATGTGCCATTACTGAAGCCTTGCTGGTTTGATATATTTTTATTTTGCACTAATGTTGCTAATCAATTGTGCTGAGTTTTGTGTGAAGGAAGCTTTCAAGTGTAGGGAGAGAATAATGATGCAATAAGATGAAGCATGGACAAGAGCTCAAGCTTGGGGATGTCCCCTGGACTCCCCAAGAAATATCCAAGAAGTACAAGCGTCAAAGCTTGGGGATGCCCAAAGCATCCCCTCTTCATCAACAAAAAGCACAAGGTCATTTTTCAACACGCTATATTTTTATTCCTTCATGTGATATGTGTTATCCTTGGAGCGTATTTACTTTTTGCTGTGTGTTTACTTTCAATAAAGTTGGATCCCATCATTCAATTTCACTTTGGAGTGAGACACGGTCCACCGCTTTGCATATTTACTTTGGAGTGAGACACGCTCCACTGTTATGCATTTTGCGTTGGAGAGAGACACGCTCCACTTTTACATTTATTTGAGTTTCAATAATTCTCTGGACCTTTACCTTTTTTTCATATATGAGAGTTTTTAGGTTTCATTTGGTTGGTGTTGGAAGCATGAAAAAAGTTTTATGTGTATGTGATGCAAATGGAAGCATTTTTAGACTGTGGCATAGTTATTTTTGCATATCTTGCTAGATGTTATTCTCATGATGAGCTTGTTAATTTTGTTTTATTATGATTAGTCTCAAATACTGAGTGTGTTTAGTGTGCCATTGAAGGTTTCATGCATTGTTTTTAGCATACAATAGAAAAGCATAATATTGTGGTATATATTCTCCTGCGAATGTTTTATTTGGGTCGACTTGGCACATGTTTTGCAACATGTTATGACTACATTCCTGTCAATTATTGCCTCTATGATCATTTAGTTTGGAACTTGTGTATCACTTTATGCTTTGATTAATATATTTTGTCGCTGTGCATGATTATGGCCATTATGCTCTCTTAGTTGGTCGCACCCGGTCTTTTTCTAGACTCCATTTGTATGAGTATTTTATTCATGCATCCAACCACCAAAAACCAAATATGCCAAAGTGTCCACCATATCTACCTATATGTGGTATTTCATTGCCATTCCATAGAAGTTTGCTCGTGTGCTACCTTTAAAACATTCAAACAGTTCCTCGTTTTGTGACATTGTTTTTAGCTCATGAGGAAGTAAATTAAAATTGTGGTTGTCGTCTTCCATACTAGTTAAGTAACTCAAAGACTCGCGAGCTTCATCTTGCTTGTCACATAAAAAATTATATAAAAAAAGAAGAGCTGGTTTGACCACAACTTCCAATAGGGGAAGAAAATAGGAAAATTATAAGAAAAGGGCACTCCTCCATGGTTTGTGATTGCTTGGTCGGCACCCGAGGATTCGGTTAGCCATGGTATGTGTAAGCAAAGGTTGGGAGGAGTGTCACAATTTTATAAGTAGTATAAATGAAAAGAGGCTTCGCCCAAATATTTCGGAACCGCTCTCAAACTTGCTTAGTATGGAAGATGACAATAGCTCTTTTTACTACTCGTTGACATGAACAACCACCTCTCAAAAGTGCATTTTATACTCTTGTTGTTTCAATAAAAAGCTCTAGCACATGAGTGATCTTACTTGCCTCTCAAAGAGAGACCTTCTTTTACTTTTATGTTGAGTCTCCACCTTCTAGTTTATGCACCAATTATGAGAGCATAGTTGTCATTCTTAGTTTTATGTGCATGGTCCCAAGATTTTATTGATTGATTCATAATTATGGTATTGCTTGTTCAAACTTTTTGTTTCTAGTCATCCTTATAATCTTTTAAAGGTGTCCAAGCATTTATGTTTTTCTTCCACTTATGGGACAAGTTGAGTACCACTTTATTATGTATCTATGCTATGCTCTTGACAATCACTTTTCTTTCCATGCACGTTATATATTTTCTTTTGTTTGATTACTATTCATGTTTTAGCATGGTTATTAAGTTTCATTGTTTGATTATATCTATCATTCTTATGTTAGCATTCTATGATTCCAGCTATGTTTGCTTTTACACTTAGATTGACCAAAGTAGTGTGAAAGCATGTCACCTCAAAAATTATTTGTTTGTTATCACTTACCTACTCGAGGACGAGCAGGAGTTAAGCTCGGGGATGTTGATACGTTCCAAACGTATCAATAATTTTTGATGCTCCATACTTGTTTTGTTACAATTCTTATATGTTTTATGTGCACTTTTCCACACTTTTTAGCATTTTCTGGGACTAACCTATTAACGCAGTGCCGCAGTGCAAGTTCCTGTTTTCTGTTGTTTTGTGTTTCAAAAAAGTTGTACATAAAAGTTTCTCGGAATTGGACGAAACAAAAGCCCAGAGTCTTATTTTTTCGGGACGAAGACGGAGCCAGAAGGACACGCGCAGGAGAGCTGCCACATGGTAGTACATAGGGCAGGCGTGGCCCCACCCTTGGCCGCGCCTGGCCCATGTACTGGCGCCTCGTCGCCTCATTTGATCCGCCCTTCCGCCTATTTATTCCTCGTATCGGGAAAACCCCAGCGACCAGAGCCTCCATCCACGAAAAGTTCCGACGCCGCCGTTGACCGAAACCCTAGTTCGGGAGGGTTCTGCAGTCCATCTCGGCACCCTACTGGAGAGGGAAATCACTGCCGGAGGCCTCTACATCGCCATGTCTTCATCCGAGGTGATGCGTGAGTAGTTCTCCACGGAACCATGGGTCCATAACAATAGCTAGATGGCTGTCCTCTCCTTGTTGTGCTTCATGTATAGATCTTGTGAGATGCCTAACATGATCAAGATCATCTATTTATAATTTCTACATGTTGGTTTGATGTGGATCCGATTTATAGAGAGATTGCTTTGGTTGAGATTATTTATTATGTTATTATGATCTTGCATGGTCTCCATTTATAGTAGATGCTCTGGTCAAGTAGATGCTAGCAACTCCAAGAGGGAGTATTTATGCTCGATAGTGGGTTCATGCCTCTATTTAACAATGGGAAGTGACCTCGTTCTCTACGGTTGTAGATGTGCTGTTGCTACTAGGGAGAAAACAAAGGTGTTCTATTCAAGGGTAATTTCATCGTTTACTTTACACACATTGCAGATAGTCCGTTGCTTGCAACTTAATACTGGAGGGTGTCGCGGATGCAATCTTGAAGGTGGATTATTAGTCATAGATGCAGTTGGATTACGGTCTATGTATATTGTTGTAATGCCCGCATACTTTCATAGCATGTATTCTGCACCAACCATTAGCGTAGAATCTCTGTTTTTCAATTGCCCATCTGTAATTTGTTTACCCAGCATATTTATTTATTGGGGGAGGCGGCTCTAGTGAACTGTGGACCCTGGTCCTTCTTCTTTTAATTGTAATCTTCTACAGCATTTTTCTTTTCTGTTCTATGCAAACAATTATTCTTCCACACAGTTCGTTTAATCTTTTGTTTTCAGCAAAACCGGTGAGCTTGACAACCTTGATGAAAGTTGGGGACAAAGTACTTGGTTGTTTGTGTGCAGGTCTCCACGTTGCTGCTGACGCCGGCAGTGCGCCCTACCACGAGTTGGTTCGCAACACCTCGGGAGAGAACGTTTTTCTCCTACTGGTCGATAAACCTTGGTTTCTTACTGAGGGAAAACTTCCTGTTGTGCTCATCATACCTTCCTCTTGGGGTTCCACGCAACTTTGCGCATAAATTCTCCTTCATCAACTCCACGCCCAGCAAGAAGCTGGTCCAACATCGTCTCAGATGTTTTGGACATATCCAACGGAGGCCTCCGGAAGCGCCAGTGCATATCGGACGGATAAGGCGTGCTGAGAATGTTAAGAGGGGTCGTGGTAGACCAAACTTAACATGAGAGGAGTCCGTTAAGACAGACCCGAAGGTTTGGAATATCGACAAAGATTTAACCATGGACAGAGGTGCGTGGAAATTAGCTATCCACGTTCCGGAACCATGACTTGGCTTCGAGATCTTATGGGTTTCAGCTCTAGCCTACCCCAACTTGTTTGGGACTGAAAGGCTTGGTTGTTGTTGTTGTTGTTGTTGTTGTTGTTGTTGTTGTTGTTGTTGTTGTTGTTGTTGTTGTTGTTGTTGTTGTTGTTTGCAATATGCAGATCTTTAAATATAGTCAGATTTTAGAAAACAGAAAATGCAACACAAAAGAAAACACAAAAAATGAAAAAAAAGAAGAAAAAGGATGATGGGCCACGGCCCAACTAAGCAGCGAGAGTCAACGGAATATGCGTGAGTGGACTATGAGAGGCGTTCACTCAATGCCGCTTGAAGTGGCACATAGGTGCTCCGGAAAACATCTATATGTGTTAGACTTATTTCCACATAGACGACTTATATGGCTCATGATGTCTCCCCCTACTGGGGTAAAAAAATTAAGGGGAGGGCTCAAAACCTCTTGCAAGTTCGTGTCGGTCTCTTGTTGGCCTAGATTGGTGGGACGATACTCTCGTGAAGTGGGCCAAGGATGCATGTAGGTCGGAATCGGAAACACTCGTTAAGTGGATTCAAGATTGCGATTTCAACCGTTCCAATATGAAAATTAACATGTCATCAATATGGTTTGTTTGATTCAAATGATTATTATGGGGTTAAAACTATTCATTCTCCTCTCCCTTCGAACAACTGTAGAAGATAAACTATAATCTGGGCATCAGAGACTGAATTACATGCTCCTCTAAAGAACTTTGCATTGTTTATCTCTAGGCTAGGTACACAGTTAGACGCCTCTCTATTTTTATATGGAGCCAAAGCTCCATATATATTACATCCAAAGTAAACTTGAATTTATTTAAATATTTTCATTAAGAACGAAACATTTCAACAACTTCTTAAGTTCATATCTATTAAATTTTCAAATCCAAGTTCTTTGACTAGATTCGTCAGCAGCTCAATGTACCTAATTTTCACCTCCATAGTCGAAACATTGTTAGAAAGACGCGCATGGGCGAGGGTCGGTGACATCCTCGAACATCGTCAAAAGATTCTCGTGGTACATGAAATTATCGGCAAATTAGTCATTCCAAGCATGTCATAGCCAAAGATCAGTCATCCGGCCTAACTGCAAAACTATGATTTTTTTTTCCAGTGTTCCTCAATGCCTCCTCCTAGTGAGAAAGAAACAATAATGATCACAAACTCCTCCTCATCGGTGAAAAAAATAATCCAAATAATCCGACTATGACGAGTGATATTTGTCAAAAAATTGTGTTAAATTCTTCACATATATAGAAACACTACAAGAGGAAAATATATATCTTTGGACCATTCTTAACAACCGGAAGTGTCGTCCTTAATACCGACCAGCAGCTTAGTTCGAAATTGGATATAGGTATTGCCAATTTTTAGAGATATCTACCTTCATGTACACATATAATTGATCTTCTCGAGTCCCATTAATACTGCATCCTATTTGGCGTGAAAGAGGATCTACTATTAGCAGAAAAGGGAGCAATAATAGTTAGTTGGAGCAATAATAATTAACCCTGTGCTGACTATCTGCAGGGTCGCCCAGTTGATACGATGAGCATGCGGGGAGGCGGCTTCCATAGTTCCGTAGCTCTTCGAACAGAGAAGAGAAGAAGATGAGAGTGCAAATAGGAGACATGAGATAGTAGGGTTTTTAATCCATTCTCCGCTTTGTAGGGAAGTCTTTACAACCAAATGCAGGAAAACACCACACACAATCAAAGTGTAAAGTGTAGACGATATTTTTCACACAATTGGTTCAGGTTAAGTGTGTATGATGGGAGGGATATACACTAACGCTTTCATCTAGAAGAATCATATGTGATATATCACAGACGATCTATAATGATTTTCCTGCATACTGTAACCACAAAGAACCCTGCCAGGTCCGCGGACACACGATCAAAATTTTGGGACGTCAATGTTCGTCCGCACAGAACACAAAAAGAGTCTTGCATGTTTCATGAGGACCTAAGGCCCCTTCTGTACTAGTGACATGAGATCCCACTAGGCCGCCAACCAGCCTAGTTGAAAAAATCTCGTGCTAACATTGCCAATTGGCTGCACCCAGAATCTAGGGCAGAGCGCATTTCCTTTGGTTGAAGATATGACCATGTACGAATCCAATGCGTAGCCTCAGAAATAACCTGCAAAAAGGAAGGGTCTTTTTTGTTTTGTTATGTTAATGATTAAATTATTGCGTGCATTCCATATAGTCCGTAATGTAACGCAAGCTCCCACCCAAATTTGCACTCTCTCTTTTTTACAAACCCCGATGCAACTAAATTCTGAACAAATTTATTATGTTGGTTAGAGGTGATATATTAAAATTCATGTGACCATGATGACGTTATATGAACAAATGTTGTGTTGTTTCATATAACGTTATATGAACATTATCCGTAGTTAAATTACTTTGCATTCTAGGAACCACATAAAATTCCATTTTTTTACGATACCTTAATTTTCGAAATGTACTTACAAAGGTATGGCGTATGATCACTCATATGATCTAAATGTAAAGATTTAACCGTAAACAATCCCAAGTTTGTCAGCCTCCATACAAAAACATCTTTTGGTCTGCTAATGAAACATCTATTAAACGCCTAACTAAATGAAGCCATCTCGCCGATTTGTACTCCGTCAATACCGATCTAAACCCTATGTTTAATGGGTTATGAGTTAAAACACCAACCACCAAAACATCTTTTCGTTGGACGATATAATATAGCAATGGATATTTACATGCTAAAGGCATGTGCTTAAACCATTACCACACGGTGAACTAGCCTCTTTAAAAAAATATTGTCATTGACCTTCTTAAGGTCTTTTCCAAAATGGGAAGTCAGATTTTTTTTTTTGTTTTCACTTGTGAAGGTGACTTTGAATAAGGGTACTCAATAAATATTTATTTTTAATTTCTAAAACGTTCTGCCTCAACTCACCTTGCTCTTTCAGTCTACATATAATGTTCCAGAATCACAAATGTGCATCTCCCCAGTCCACTTTTTTAATGAAATCGTGCTGCTCGGTGAGAAAGCTCGCTGCACGCATGGGCGTCTGATCGCTGTAGTTGTTTGTTTTGTTTGCCCGAACCCATCCCCGACAAAGAAACCTGAACACGCTGGCGATTTACATAAAAATAACCCTTTTTCGAAAGAAAAAGCACAGACTAACTCTTTGGTCAAACTATTTCACCCATCTAACCCTTTTGTGTGGTGCTCTTTCAATCGGCGCCACACTTCACTGTGTGACGCCCATGCGATCAGCGTCACATATCCATGCCGACGTGGCGTGGTCGACGCTGACCGGCCGACGTGGCAGGATATGCGGCGCCGTTCACAACGGCGCCACACATGTCAACTTATATATCGAAAACATCCAGGGGCTCCGAACACTTAGTCCTTAGTCGTTTTGGCGAGCCTGTTTGTGTGGCGCCGATGGCACCGGCGCCACACAAATAGGCTCGCCAAAACGGCTAAGTCTCTAGAGAATTGTCTTACAGTATGTTTCGGGCCATTATGTTGTTATGTGTGGCGCCCATGGCATCGGCGCCACACATTGACTTGGGTATAAAAATCAAGAAAACTGACTTGGCATGGTTGCAAAGTGACTACTCATATCAGTAGCAATTTCATACACACATCATACACATAACAACGTCATAGCTAACATCGTAGCACGTAGCAATGACGACATGGTCCCAAATGACATAGGTAGAGTTCACAGAACATAGCAAATTCATCTAAGATCAACGTCCCCTCCTCGCGGGCTGCTTCCTCCGTGGTGGCGGCGGTGACGCTTCTTCCTCCACCTCTTCCTCTGAGGAGGACGGCTCATCGTTCCTCATCCTCCTCAAAGCTGACCTCTTGGGGGGCTCCTCGTCGGACTCAACGATAGCCTTCTTCCCTCGGTTCGTGTAGTCTTCCGGAGTGTAACGGTTCGGAGCCTTTCCCCTAGGCTTCAACATGTACACAGACCATGCGGCTTGCTCCTTGGCTTGACTCATAATGGTGTCGTCAGGAATCTTGATAAACAGGAACACATGGTTAGAAAAAGTTGAAATTTCGCACATGTTTGACGGCAACAAAAGAGTCCATTTCTCCGAACCGCGACGTTTGTCTTCAGAATAGGATGTAGGAATTTTGCCCTCGCGGCAACCTAGCAAGTTGCCTAACCGCCGCAACTTCTGTGCAGTGCGCTGCTGATGACCCACAAGTATAGGGGGTGTATCGTAGTATCTTCGATAAGTAAGAATGTCGATCCCAACGAGGAGCAGAAGGTGTTGACAGGCAGTTTTGATGAAGGATTCACTGTAAATGCTCACAGACAAGTATTCAGGGGGTTTTGATGTAGCGGATGAATAAAGTACGAGTAAGTAAAATGCGAGAGAAATAATTGCAGCGAGTGGTCCAATCCTTTTTAGCACAAAGGACAAGCCGGTTTGTTTACTTATAATGACCAAACATTCTCGAGGACACACGGGATTTTAGTCTAGTGCTTTCGCTACATACGAGTTGATTAATCTTCATTGTTTTGATAAGTGTTGTGTGGGTGAACCTATGCTAATGTACCGCCCTTCCTAGGACTAATACATATTTGTGATTATACCCCTTGCAAGCATCCGCAACTACAAGAAAGTAATTAAGATAAATCTAACCACAGCCTTAAACTCTGAGATCCTGCGATCCCTCCCCGCATCGATATACCAACGGGGGTTTAGGTTTCGTCACTCCGGCAACCCCGCAATTGGCAAACGAGTACAAGATGCATTCCCCTAGGCCCATAAATGGTGAAGTGTCGTGTAGTCGACGTTCACACGACACCACTAGAAGAATAACACCACAACTTAAATATCATAACATTGAATATTACTCAACCATAGTTCACTACTAACATTTAGACTTCACCCATGTCCTCAAGAACTAAACGAACTACTCACGAGACATCATATGGAACATGATCAGAGGTGATATGATGATGAATAACAATCTGAACATAGACCTTGGTTCAATGGTTTCACTCAATAGCATCAACAACAAGTAGAAATCAGTATCGGGAGGGTTTCCCCTATCAAACAATCAAGATCAAACCCAAATTGCTACAGCGGTGACGATGTCCAGCGGTGGAGATGGCGGTGATGATGGTGGAGATGATGATGATGGTGATGGAGATGATGTCCAGCTTGATGGCGGTGACGAGGGCGTCGATTTCCCCCTCCGGGAGGGAATTTCCCCGCGGATTCCTGCCCGCCGGAGAGCTCTTTCTCTCTCGGTGTTCTCCGCCCCGCGAGGCGGGCTGTAACCCTTCGTGAGGATTCCTCTCGTGGCTTAGGTCTTCGGGACGAAGGGTTTCGCGAAGAAAAGGAGGCGAAAGAGGCCGAGGGGGCTCCACACCACATGGTGGCGCGGCCAGGCCATGGGCCGCGCCACCCTATGGTGTGGGCCCACCCTGGGTCCAGCTGGCTCCCCCTTCTGGCTTCCTCCGTCATCTAGAAAAATAGGATTTTTGGTAAAACTTCCTTCCACAGTTGATCTTCCGAAATATCGCATCCTGACGGTGCTTTTTCCAGCAGAATCCTGACTCCGGTGCTCGATCTCCAAATAATCATGAAACATGCAAAATAGATGAAATAACATAAGTATTGTGTCCCAATATGAAATATATCAATGAATAACAGTAAATTATGATATAAAATAGTGATGCAAATTGGGCAGAGAACAGTTAACAGATTATATTTATCTATTGAGCAGCGCTCTCATATTAAAGCTTATGGTAAACTTGCATACTCAATCATATTAATCATTGATGACTTTCAAAGCTATATTCATTCAGGTAAAAACTTGTACTGAACAAGAAAGAGTAAAGACATGATGAAGCGAATCACAATATAGTAGTTTGATCACAACAACTCAAATGCTTGCTTGAGATGGAGGGAAATAGGTTTACTGACTCAACATAAAGTAAAAGACAGGCCCTTCGCAGAGGGAAGCAGGGATTAAATCATGTGCTAGAGCTTTTTCAGTTTTGAATCATATAAAGAGAATAAAAGTAAAGTTTTGAGAGGTGTTTGTTGTTGTCAACGACTGGTAGCGGGTACTCTAACCCCCTTGCCAAACAAACCTCCAAAGAGCGGCTCCCATGAAGGACGTTATCTCTACCAGCAAGGTAGATCATCCCCCTTCTCTTTTGTTTACACATGTACTTTAGTTTATTTAAGGGTGACACTCCCCCCAACCTTTGCTTACACCAGCCATGGCTAACCGAATCCTCGGGTGCCTTCCAACAATCTCATACCATGGAGGAGTGTCTATTGCAAAATTAAGTTGCTTACTGATGAATCAGGGCAAAACATGTGAAGAGAATTATTAATGAAAGTTGATTAATTGGGGCTGGGAACCCCATTGCCAGCTCTTATTGCAAAATTATAGGATAAGTGGATGAAGCCACTAGTCCATTAGTGGAGGCTGCCTAACAAGACTGAAAGATAAAACACCACATACTTCCTCATGAGCTATAAAACATTGACACAAATAAGAAGTAATAAGTTTTGAATTGTTTAAAGGTAGCACATGAAGTATTTACTTGGAATGGCGAGAAAATACCATGCGGTAGGTAGATATGGTGGACACAAATGGCATAGGTTTGGGTTCAGGTTTGGATGCACGAGAAGTATTCCCTCTCAGTACAGGTCTTTGGCTAGCAAGGTTAAATAGCAAGCATAGGAGTTGAGGGAAACAAACAAATATACATGTGATAGAAAACAATCATGCATCTTACTTGTAAGCACAAACAGTTTTAACTTTAGAATACTAATGCTAAGGACTGATAAGAAAGATAATAATATCTTCTACATGTATTTCCTCTATTCTTCTTAAACTCAAAGTGTTGTTGCTATTGACCATTGCTAAGTTTGCCAAAACCAAATAGATTTACTTAATGCTCCCAAAGTGGTACCAATACTAAAATCAAGATCAATCATATAGTAGAAATTGCAAACTAAAATAAGGTTTGCAATATGTAAATGATAAGACTTCTCATTAATATTCCATAACGATAACTCACACCAAGGGATACATAGACAAACTAAAGGAGAGATACTTCCACATTGCAACCCATCTCATACGATAACTTCCCTACTCATGATATGACACTACTTGATAGTAAAAAGTAAAAAGGTAGTGATGATGTGATACCACGGCACTCCCCCAAGCTTGGAACAAACCAAGGGGATGCCAATACCGATGATGAATCAATCCTTTGGCGATGGTGGTGATGAATTCCCGTCTCCAGACTTCCAAGATAGAGGCTCTCCATCAACAAATGACATCTTGGTCTCGGGAATCCTGAAACTAGCAGCACGGCTTATGTGTTTAAACCTGTTTTCATACTCACAATTCTGGTTATGGATGTCATAGAGTTGAGCCTGGAGTTTGTTGGTGGTGTCGTGAAGTGAGAGGATGTCGCCCCATAGCTTTGCAGTTTCCTTCTCGTGTTCAGCAATGAGTTCAGACACAATCTTGTGAAAGATATCCACTTCACGCTCGGCCATCTTCTTGTAATTGAAGACCTCTTGTTCTAGCTTCTCCATCCTGTCTTCCAAGCTTCCTTCTCCTTTGGGACCCCGAACATCTTTGATCTGCAGTTTTCCCTCGACGAGCATCAACTCCTTTGGGTGCATCCTCGGCTCCTCCATGTACAAGTTGCCAACATCTTTGCAGGAGCTGTCCTTCGGAGTTCCCGATGAAGACATGATGGCTCTAGATCTAAAACAAATCCTGGCAGAAACAGCTTGAAACAAAACACGTCGAGAGAACGATATACGGACCTCCAGGGGTCCGGGGGATTTTATAGTAAAAGTTTTCAGAACAAACGGAAAGTACCAGATCGAACTAGAGTCGGAAAGGGGCGACGAGGCGGTGCCACCATAGGTCGGCGCGGGCCCGAGCCGAGGCCGCGCCGGCCTGTGGTGTCACGCCCTCGTGCGTCCTTTCCACTCCGTTTCGATCTCGTAATTTTTCTTATTTTCCAAAAACAGCAAAAATAATGTTCGGAAAGTAAATCGCGAACTTTTCATTACCAGTTCTGTTACCTATTCAAAGTCGAGTTCTGGCGGACTGTCAATTTTTCCTTTGATGAAAGCCTCCGGTGTTTCCACTCGAATAATATCAACATCAACATTATAAGAATCACCTGAGATATAATGCTTGAGTCTTTGTCCATTCACCACTTGTGTAGCATTGCCTTGGAGAGAGCTAATTTTAATTGCTCCCGAACGATACACCTCCTCAACAACATATGGTCCTTCCCATTTCGAGAGTAATTTCCCCGCAAAGAATGCGAGACGAGACCGATACAATATGACTTTATCCCCAATATTAAACTCTCTTTTGATGATCCTTCTATCATGCCATTTTTTAACTTTTTCTTTAAAGAGTTTAGCATTTTCATAAGCTTCACTTCTCCATTCATCTAGAGAACTTAATTGTAGCAACCTCTTATCACCGGCAAGTTTAGGATCTTTATTTAATTCTCTAACAGCTCGATAAGCTTTGTGTTCTAGTTCTAAGGGTAAATGACAAGCTTTTCCGTAAACCATTTTATAAGGTGATATTCCCATGGGGTTTTTATAAGCAGTTCTATAAGCCCACAGTGCTTCTTTCAATTTACTAGCCCAATTCTTTCTAGATTTATTAATGGTCTTCTGCAAGATAGATTTAATTTCTCTATTTGATAGTTCTACTTGACCACTACTTTGAGGGTGATAAGCGGAAGCAATTCTATGATTAATACCATACTTAGCAAGAGTTTTTCTAAAACCTCCATGAATAAAATGAGAACCTCCATCAGTCATAATATATCTAGGTACTCCAAATCTAGGAAAAATAATATCTAAAAGCATCTTTAAAGAGGTCTCACCATCAGCACTTTTTGTAGGTATGGCTTCCACCCATTTAGTAACATAATCAACGAGCAACAAGTATATGAGTGTTACCTTTTGAAGAGGGAAAAGGTCCCATGAAGTCAAATCCCCAACAATCAAACGGTTCAATAACAAGAGTATAATTCATAGGCATTTCATTGCGTCCGGAGATATTACCAACCCTTTGACATTCATCACAAGATAAAATAAACTTCCTTGCATCTTTGAAGAGAGTTGGCCAATAAAAACCTGATTGTAGAACCTTTTGCGCGGTTCTATCTCCAGGCGTGATGTCCTCCATAAGCACCGCCATGACATTTACTCAATATCTCTTGTTGTTCATATTCAGGAACACACCTTCGCAGAATACCATCCACTCCTTCTTTATATAAGTGTGGGTCATCCCGGAAATAATGCCTCAAGTCATAAAAGAATTTCCTCCTCTCGCTGAGCTGAAAGGGTTGGAGGCAAGTACTTGGAAACAATAAAGTTAGCATAATCAGCATACCAAGGATCTGTCCCGCGAGCTCACCTTTATTACAGACCAATTGTTCATTTGGAAAACTATCATTAACGAGAACGGGATCATAAGCAATATTTTCCAATCTAGACAAATTATCGACAACAGGATTATCAGCACCTTTCCTATCTACAATATGTAAATCAAATTCTTGCAAAAGAAGTACCCATCTAATAAGCCTCGGCTTAGCATCTTTCTTTGTCATAAGGTATCTAATTGCAGCATGATCAGTATGAATCGTAACTTTTGAATCAACAATATAAGATCTAAATTTATCACAAGCAAAGACTACAGCTAACAATTCTTTTTCAGTAGTAGCATAATTTCTTTGAGCAGCATCAAGAGTTTTGCTAGCATAATGAATAACATTTAATTTTTTATCTACTCGTTGTCCAAGAACAGCGCCTACAGCAAAATCACTAGCATCACACATAATTTCAAAAGGTAAATTCCAATCAGGAGGTTCAACTATAGGAGCAGTTGTTAAGGCTTTCTTTAGAGTTTCAAAAGCTTCCTTACAATCATCATCAAAAACAAAAGGTACATCTTTTTGAAGAAGATTAGTAAGAGGTTTTGAAATCTTGGAGAAATCTTTAATAAATCTCCTATAAAACCCGAGCATGACCAAGAACACTACGAATACCTTTAACATCCCTTGGATAGGGCATCTTCTCAATGGCTTCAACTTTAGCTCTATCAACTTCAATACCTCTCTCGGAAATTTTATGTCCCAATACAATTCCTTCATTAACCATAAAGTGGCATTTCTCCCAATTAAGAACAAGGTTAGTTTCTTCACATCTCTGCAAAACTTTATCAAGGTTTCGCAAGCAACTATCAAAAGAATTCCCATAGACAGAAAAATCATCCATGAATACTTCCACAATACTCTCACAAAAGCCATGAAAAATAGCAGACATGCATCTTTGAAAAGTAGCAGGAGCATTACATAAACCAAAAGGCATACGCCTATAAGCATAAGTTCCATAGGGACAAGTAAAAGTGGTTTTCTCTTGATCTTTAGCTTTAACAGCAATTTGTGAAAACCCAGAATAACCATCAAGAAAGCAAAAATGAGTATTTTTAGATAACCTTTCTAACATTTGATCAATAAATGGTAAAGGGTAATGATCTTTCTTAGTAACTTTATTAACTTTTCGATAATCAATGCACATTCTATACCCTACAACTACTCTTTGAGGTATGAGCTCATCATTATCACTAGGCACAACGAGTCATTCCTCCTTTCTTAGGAACGCAATGCACAGGACTAACCCATCTACTATCGAGCAATAGGATATATAATACCAGCTTCAAGAAGTCGTAATACCTCATTTCTTACCACATCCTTCATCTTAGGAATTAGACGACGCTGAGGTTCAACAACGAAGCTTCGCATCATCTTCCATATTAATGGCATGTTGGCAAATAGAGGGAGAAATCCCCTTCAAGTCATCAAGAGTATAGCCAATAGCACCTCGGTGTTTCTTCAATATTTGCAATAATCTTTCTTCTTCAAACTCTGTAAGCTTAGAACTAATAATAACAGGATATATTTTCTTATCATCAATATGAGCATATTTAAGATTATCGAGCAAAGGCTTCAAATCAAAAACAGGATCTTCCTTTGGTGGCGGTGTTGTACCCAAGTCTTCCACTAGGTAAATCATGCTTGAGAATAGGTTGGCGAAGAAAAATCTCCTCAACCTCATCTCTTTCTTTCCTAAAAACTTCACTCTCTCTATTCTCCAAATGTTGTTGCAAAGGATTATTAGGAACAAGAACAATAGATGCGCACTGCTCCATTTTAAAATCATTACTAGGCAAATCAGCTTTATAAGGAGTTTTGGTAAATTTAGAGAAGTTAAACTCATAAGATTCACCAGCAAATTTAGTCAAAATTTTCTCTTTCTTGCAATCTATAATAGCTCCACAAGTATTTAGAAAAGGTCTACCAAAAATGATAGGACAATAATCACTAGCGACGAGAACCAAGTACCAAAAAGTCAGCAGGATATTTAATCTTACCACATAGAACTTCCACATCTCGAACAATACCAATTGGAGAAATAGTTTCTCTATTAGCCAGCTGAATAACCACATCAATATCTTCAAGTTCACAAGAATCAATTTCGTGCATAATCTCCGTGTAAAGCTCATAAGGTATAGCACTAACACTTGCACCAATATCACATAAACCATAATAGCAATGATCACCAATTCTAACTAGATAGCATAGGAACACTAGCTTGTTTGGGTTTATTAGGATGTGAAACAATATTAGAAGCATCTTCACAGAAAATAATATGACCATCCTCCACATTTTCAGTCACAAGATCTTTAACTATTGCAACAGCAGGTTCAACTTTTATTTGTTCTTCAGGTTCTATAGGTTTCTTTTCACTTTTATGAACCGCACTATTTATAACAGAGTACTCCCTCATTTTAGCAGGAAAAGGAGTTTTTTCAATATAAGCTTCAGGAATAACACGATCAGCAGTTTCAACTACAACACACTTATTAATAGATGAATCAATTTTATCTTTATACGATTCATGATACTTATCAAAATTCTTCTTAGGCAATTCATAATGAGAGGCAAAAGCTTTATAAAGGTTCGCAGCAACTTGAGAATCAAGACCATATGTAGCACTCATATTACGAAATGTATCAGAATCCATAAAAGCTTCAATGCATTTATAATCATAAATTATACCTGATTCTCTATCTTTGTCGTTCTCCCAACCTTCAGTATTTTCTTGGATCCGATCAAGAAGGTCCCTTTTAAAATCTTCTTTATTGCGCGTAAATGATCCAAAACAAGAAGTATCCAGCAAGGTCTTGTCTTGAAAAGAAAGTCTTGCATAGAAATTATCAATAATAACATTACCAGGAAGCTCATGAATGGGGCATTTGAGCATTAAAGACTTCAATCTCCCCAAGCTTGGGCAATACTCTCTCCATCATGAGGCCAGAAATTATATATGCGGTTCCGATCTTTGTGAATTTCACTTGGAGGATAAAATTTGGAATAAAATAAAGGCACAATGTCCTCCCAATCAAGAGAATCACCATTCTTCAAGCAATTTATACCAATGCGCCGCTTTACCGGACAGCGATATAGAGAATAGTTTCTTCCTAACTTCATTCATAGCAATACCGCACATTTGAATAACCCGCATAATTCATGCAAAAACAATAAATGATCACCGGGATGGACAGCTTCCATCCCCTTCATAGCGGTTATCCATAACATGTTCAATAATTTTCGTAGGTATTTTATATGGTATTACTTCCTCACCTGGCGCCTCATCCACTACCGTTGCAGTAGTAGTAGATTTCCCAAATAGAAATTGAAGAGAAGATCTCTCCATAATGACTTATGGCAGCGAGCAGAAATAAAATCAGCACAAACAAGTAAAGGTTTTCCTTACCAATTCCACTTACCAATAGCGCTTCACTCCCCGGCAACGGCGCCGGAAAATAGTCTTGATGACCCACAAGTATAGGGGTGTATCGTAGTATCTTCGATAAGTAAGAATGTCGATCCCAACGAGGAGCGAGAAGGTGTTGACAGGCGGTTTTGATGAAGGATTCACCTGTAAATGCTCACGGACAAGTATTCGGGGGTTTTGATGTAACAGATGAATAAAGTACGAGTAAGTAAAATGCGAGAGAAATAATTGCAGCGAGTGGCCCAATCCTTTTTAGCACAAAGGACAAGCCGGTTTGTTTACTTATAATGACCAAACGTTCTCGAGGACACACGGGATTTTAGTCTAGTGCTTTCGCTACATACGGTTGATTAATCTTCATTGTTTTGATAAGTGTTGTGTGGGTGAACCTATGCTAATGTACCGCCCTTCCTAGGACTAATACATACTTGTGATTATACCCCTTGCAAGCATCCGCAACTACAAGAAAGTAATTAAGATAAATCTAACCACAGCCTTAAACTCGAGATCCTGCGATCCCTCCCGCATCGATATACCAACGGGGTTTAGGTTTCTGTCACTCCGGCAACCCCGCAATTGGCAAACGAGTACAAGATGCATTCCCCTAGGCCCATAAATGGTGAAGTGTCGTGTAGTCGACGTTCACACGACACCACTAGAAGAATAACACCACAACTTAAATATCATAACATTGAATATTACTCAACCATAGTTCACTACTAACATTTAGACTTCACCCATGTCCTCAAGAACTAAACGAACTACTCACGAGACATCATATGGAACATGATCAGAGGTGATATGATGATGAATAACAATCTGAACATAGACCTTGGTTCAATGGTTTCACTCAATAGCATCAACAACAAGTAGAAATCGAGTATCGGGAGGGTTTCCCCTATCAAACAATCAAGATCAAACCCAAATTGCTACAGCGGTGACGATGTCCAGCGGTGGAGATGGCGGTGATGATGGTGGAGATGATGATGATGGTGATGGAGATGATGTCCAGCTTGATGGCGGTGACGAGGGCGTCGATTTCCCCCTCCGGGAGGGAATTTCCCCGGCGGATTCCTGCCCGCCGGAGAGCTCTTTTCTCTCGGTGTTCTCCGCCCCGCAGAGGCGGCTGTAACCCTTCGTGAGGATTCCTCTGTGGCTTAGGTCTTCGGGACGAAGGGTTTCGCGAAGAAAAGGAGGCGAAAGAGGCCGAGGGGGCTCCACACCACATGGTGGCGCGGCCAGGCCATGGGCCGCGCCACCCTATGGTGTGGGCCCACCTCGGGTCCAGCTGGCTCCCCCTTCGGCTTCCTCCGTCATCTGGAAAAATAGGATTTTTGGTAAAACTTCCTTCCACAGTTGATCTTCCGAAATATCGCATCCCGACGGTGCTTTTTCCAGCGAGAATCCCGACTCCGGTGCTCGATCTCCAAATAATCATGAAACATGCAAAATAGATGAAATAACATAAGTATTGTGTCCCAATATGAAATATATCAATGAATAACAGTAAATTATGATATAAAATAGTGATGCAAATTGGACGTATCAGCTGCGTCATGGAACTCATGGTTACAAAGCCGCCAAACGTAATACATTACATTTAAAGTTGGTGGCCATACCTTAATGAAATACCGCATCGGTATGGCTCTGATCCTAAATAACCTCACACTCGTCAGCTGTTTTTTTGGATCTCGGACCGCTTCGAAAAACATATTATACACAATTTGAGGAAGCACATGCCAATATAGATGATGTACTAGCTAATGAGAGAATACATTACCACAAAGTTCAGGGAGGAAGCAATAGAAGTCGATCTCCCTGCTCGAGCAATCCTGTCGTACTGGCTTTGCGCAACCTCATCGAACGCGATGGGCTTGTCCAAGATGTCTTCATCATACGTGTGGTTCTCTAACTCGATACGCGTGTTTTGATGAAACCAATGGAGATAGTTGTTGAAAGCGGCCGTGTCGTATGGGACAACCTCGACATGTCTGCCAAGCCGTACCGCCTCCAAACAGTGTTCAAACGCTGTCACGTGAATCCTATGATGGACATGCCAATTCGTGATCTTCCTCTGCCGCTGCCTATCAAGCCTGCAAGACACTGGAGCACAATGGATAAAGTAAGATTGTATCGCTTCAATCAACAAGTTTCCATCGCATGATTCAAGAAATTTACCTATGAAGCGTGTGGTCCGTGTCTTGCCACTGAGGTGGGCTCTCCTGATACAACCTAAACTGTCTCATCACTCTGTGCGGCTAGTGGTATTCAACAAGCCACATGCATATGAGTGGGCACCGCATACGCGAGAAAGTCGACTCCTCTGTGCACTTGGGGTTGAGGTCAGTCATCGCCGCGCCAATACGGTAAAAGCTACCATATGGCTCCCAATCCACCTGCAACATACAAATATTTCAAAATTTACAACACGCCAATGAAATTGATGAAATAGGATAGCAAAAGAGTGATGGCTTAAAATAGGTTACCTGCTCAGAGGTAAGAGCGTCCAACTCCTCAGTGTAGTGCCTGTACATGACAATTGGATCATCAGTCATCTCCGAGACATTGTCCCAAATGTATGCCCAAGTGGACTCCCGATCAAGGTTGTTCCGGTAATGAGTCCATGGCCTCTGGTTGAGTCTCTTCGGCCGCCCAACTGATAGGCGGTCCCAGCTCCATACGGAAAGTAGGAGCAAGCATCCACCAATACCGCCGCTCCCAATCCCTGCGACAATCTTCGTCCAACTGCGTACATAAGACATTTGGTTAGTCCACGGGTGGCAAGTGCCGCATACTACTAAAGAAGAATAGTAAAGATAGCAAACCATCACCTGTCGGTAGAGGTAGGCAAGTGCCGCGCTTCCCTAACTCCACTGGTGCTCCAACACCGTAAGCGCCTTCAGCCAACACCAATGGGCCAACTTCCCACCACTGTCAGCAAAGAGAGTCCTCGAAAGTATATACCACAAATACGCTCGGGTGTATGTCTTGATAGTGTCACGGTTGGCCCCTTCCGGGCATGTACCAAAGTTAGTCCTGATCCAAAGGAAAGATGCGCCGGTGGGAGCTCTATCCTTTTTATCTTCTGGCTCCGGAGGAGCCAAGCCAATAAGCCCCTCCATCAGCTGGCGCCACCCATCAGAAGCTGTGTTCATACACAGTGGCTCGCCCTGAATAGGAAGACAAAGGATCATGGAAACATCCTGAAGAGTAGGGGTCATCTCGCCGGCCCTCAAGTGGAAGGTGTGCGTCTCCGGCCTCCACCGGTCGACAAGGGCGGTGAGTGCTGCGGCGTTCATGTTCGGCGCCCCCGGCTTACAAGCGTGATGAAGGGGAGAAGACCGGTAGGCTGGATGAACTCCGTGTACCTCTCGTCATACGGCATGTCCTTGATGCTACCGTGGTAACGAATCTTTAAGGGCTCAAGAACCTGCGAGCACATTCATACACACAATATTATGCCATATCAAATGAAATAAAACAAGAGGTGTTAACAAAACAAAATATTAGTACCTTCCCCTTTTCTGTCTTATGAAAAGCCCGGTGATCCTTGTCATACTCATGATCTATGAGCCACACCATCCTACAAATACACACAATAAGAACTACTCATTGAGGCGTTCTCGGGCATCGCGTGGGCCGCCGCCCGGGGTTTTTGAGCGAGAACGAGATCTTCGGCCACCGCCACCGCCTCCGCCTCCGCCTCCGCCACTAGGTGGTGGCGAGGGAGACCTGCGAGGGGGCCTGTAAGATTTTTTGCTTCCACCCTCTGATTCCCGGCGATCCTCCCGTGGCTCGCTCCGGCTTCGGTGGCTACCTTCACCTTGGTGATAGTCTCCTCCGTCGTTCCGGCTACGGCGGGGCTCTGGCTCACGCTCTGCATTCCGGCTCCTCCTGGGCTCAGGATCACGGTCGTTGTTCCGGCTCCTTCTGGGCTCCGGCTCACGATCGTTGTTCTGGTTCCGACGTGGCTCCAGCGTACGCTCCCTGGTCCTTGGCAGCGGTATGTTGTCGCGGATGTTGATTCCACCGGTTCCATGGGGCCTGGTGTTTCCGACTGGACTGCGGCGGCGAGGAGGTGGGGGACGCGGGTACCCGTTGGGCGGAGGTGACGGGTTCCGGTACTTGTTCCTACTAGTGTACATTGCATCCTTTCCCTTCTTCGGATCTGACGGAGGCGTCTTTGATGGTACGGGGATCGGATTTGGGTGTTCCCTGGCTTTTCTTCTGCGCTCCGTGGATCCGGTGCGCGACTCATCGTCGGGATGTCGACTGGCGTGAGCGTCCTTCTGCGCGGTAGATACACAGTTATCCGGATTGGATTCCAACCTGCGCGAGGTATCCGCCTTGCTTTGCTGCTGCATTGCTGAAGCGACAAGTTTGCGGACGTAGTTGATATCGACCTCTTCGTCCTTCTTTTTCAGGAGTTCCGCAGCTTTTAGCATGTTATCCTTTGGAGTTTCCAGCGGCTGCTGCTCTGCAGGTGTGGCGAAGTTGATCCTGCGGGGCGGGATTGCTTCTCTAACGATCCGATCGGCCTCCGCCTGCGCATAGGTCATCTTTACCTCCCACTCTTTCCTCATGCTCTTGACGTGCTCGAGTGTGTTAGCGATTTCGCGATCCTGTCTTTCGAAGCGGTCCATCAAGTTTGCAGCTTCTGCCCTTTCATCCATTATTGCGGTTGCGGTATTGGCGAACTTCTTGGTTGTGGCCAGCATTTCCTTTCTCGTGGCCTCTAAAGCCTCCGGATCTGCGGCGTCTCCCGGGGTTATGGGTTTGTTGAGGACAGCAGATTTCGCCACTAAATCCATGCGAGCTTTCGCGACTATCTCTTCAGGGGACAGGACGTTTTCGTATGGACGCTCCCGATCTAACGGAGATCCTACATTGGACGGCCCTCGATCGGAGGCGGTGTTTTCATCTTCGGGTTCCTGCTGATCCAGCTGTGCCACGGTTGCGAGAACCTGCATGGGCTGGGCGGATTCGACGTCGGGTTGCTCACCGTATCCGTATTCTTTTACCTTCCGATCGAACTCTTCAGTGTCCATGGAATCCCCTGACATTGGGCTTAGGTTGCCGAGGATTGATTCCTCAGGGTTTCCGGCACCCTCTTGCTCCGGAGCGTCGCTTTCTCCGACCGCCTCCTGCTGATCCGGAGCGACAGCGTTTTCGGCGCCTCATCTCGCACGGGGCCAGCTCCGACTTCTTGAGGGGCGGCTCCGGCGGTATGGGCTATGAAGTGCACGAAGTGACACCTTTGCTTTTCTAACACCTGGGAGACCCAGGCGGATCTGCATTGGTCTTCCACCGTTATTTCCTGCTCAGGGGCGGATTGGGTGGGCTTTGATTTTTCCAGATCTAAGGCGGAATCTTCCTTGGGAAGTTTCTGCGTCTCAGATCGGATCTTTGCGACTGCGTCCCGCTCGGCGATGGTCGCGTCAGCGCTACTTACCAGTGGGTTTCCGTCGGAATCGACGGTTTCCCCGATGAAGATGTGGATGCCGCCTATTGGGATGATGGAGAGCTTGATGGGGTCGGTTTTAGCCGGAATCCAGCACTCGTCCGGAGGGACGATCGGAAAATTTCCGGCGTAAAGAACACGCCCCACCGCGATCGTGTCGTCGTAGCTTCCCATGGCGGAACCATCCCGGTTCCGGCCTCCAGACGCCGCAGGCCCCACGGTGGGCGCCAACTGTCGTTGCCTAATCGACGGTACCTCGGAGGAGGGATCCTCACGAGGGGGAGAAGAAGTGGGGGCCATAGGGCGGAGTGCACACGGGACGGTGGTACGTGATTTACCCAGCTTCGGAACACCTGCACGATGGCAAGGCCTACTGCTGCTTGTCTGGAATTATCTGGGCGCTTGCGCGTTGTTACAATGAGTTGTGGTTGTGCCTCTAGGGCTCCCAGGATCCGGCTTATATAGGCGCACGGATCTAGGGTTTACACGGGAGTCCTAGCCGGAATACAAGTTGCCTAACTACGGTACAATGTCTTGCCGTGTACGTCAAGGATCCGCCTTCCTCTAGAACTGCTGGATCCGGATACTTCATGGGTCGTCACAGATCCGGCCTCCTTCGTAGGGCGGTCGAGATCCGGCTTCCTGTTCCTGGGCTGGACTTCATCCTTCAGGATCTACAGCAACTGGGCCGCCCGATGGGCCACATGCCTCACCACCAACTATGGGCCACCCGGGCTTGCCGGATCTTGGCCATGTCGTTGATATACCCATAAAGTATACCCACAACAATACATGTTCTAAATTTTGGTTCCACTAACAAATATGAGCAACACATACATGAGAATATATCTAGCATTTCTATCACATATACATCACACATACATGAGAATTCATATCCAAATAAGCCATCACAAATACATGAGAATTCATATCCAAATATAGGGTTCATGAGAATTCATATCCAAATAAGCCATCACACATACATCACACATACACAAGTTATTTAAATAAAAAACAACCACATGTAGGGCTTCATATCTAGTGTTCCCTGTCTAAAGCAATTCCAAATCCACAAAAAATAAACAACAACATCAAGAATTTCACATCTAGGGTTCATGTGCAAATGTAACAAAATCAATGAAATTAGTGGATGAAACGAAGGGGATCGAGGGAGAATACCTTCAGGAATGGATGGGGAACAAAATGGCCGGACAGATCTGACGAATCCTTGGTGGATTTGGTGGGAGGAGGAGGAGAGGCGGCCGACGGCAGCACTGGCGGTTGAAGACGAGAGAAAGAAAGAAGAGAAGAAGGCCCGGGTCGGGCTCGGGCGCCACACATAAGTGGATGTGTGGCGCCTTTCGGGACGGCGCCACACATCCCTGCCATGTCGACTGGTCAACGGCGCATAGCGTCGACCGCGCCACGTCGGCATGGAGTGTGGCGCCGCTTGCATGGACGCCACACAGTGAGGTGTGGCGCCGATGGGAGGGCGCCACACAAAAATGTTAGTCCTGTGAAATAATTTGACTTTGGCAGAGAGTACTTGGAGCTCGCGTAGACTTTGGCAGTCCTATGCAGGTTGGTAGCATCTGCATACGGTCGGCCAGGTTAGCCCACTCACGCATGCATAGCCTACGTACGCAGGTACGTAACACATATATGCTCGGCAGCTTTTGATTTGCAAAAGTTAGTAGGTTCGTTAAACCTAGGCAAATTGTTTGCTGACAGAAAAGACACTCACATGTATGGTACATGCATGTATATCTCGGAGCACTAAAAGCAATGGCATCTATTATCTATACACAACCATATCTGTCACTGTCAAACAATGACATCAAGAAAATAAGGGGTATTCAACATTAATGCCAATCTCGGAAAAAATTACAACAATCCCAGAAAAAACCGGTGCGTCAATTTGACTCCCAAACTCCATCGAACTCGTCTTTTTAAAAAGATCAAAAATGCTATTTTGAAGTTTTTTAAAAATCCAAAACAATTAGGTTGGCACATACAGGTATGATATACAACTCCGTAAAGTTTTATGAAATAATTGTATCAAACATTTTGGTGCAAAAATAACATAATTGTGGTTCCAAAAGGAAAAAAAAAACTTGACTTTGAACCCCAGATTTGCCTTTTTTGTGTGTGTGTGTACCTCACATCTAAGCATGTTTGTGGATAAAACTTTGCATGCACATACTACACGTATTCATGTAGGTGTATATTTTTTAAAGGTTTTTTTAGTTTTTATAAATATTCTTCATTTTTTAAATAAAGAGAGCTACAGGGAGCTCGAGAGCTAAAGAGACTTGTCACATTCGACATCCAATGTCAAAAGATAATATATATATGTGTCTATTAATCCAAAATTGGGAGTGTTCTGAATTGTATCCTCAACTTACTACAACAAAAATATAATATTTGCTTCCGGCCGGAATTTTTGAACTTGCATACATTTTTTACTCCCGATGATCCATAATACTTGTAGTGCCTTTAGTTCAAATTTGAATTTTTTTGAATTAACGCTATGACAAGTGGTTCAAATTTGAATTAAAGCTATAACAAGTATTATGGATCGGAGGGAGTACTTTTTTAGAACTTTCTAAAAGTCCTTCTTAGTGTTGAGTTTCTCTAATTTTCTTTTGTATATAAAGGAGTATCGAGATTGCGCTGCGAAAAATCATCTGTGATACTATTACGTAAAGAACATCATCTGTGAAACTGTTACTCCCCTGCATCTTACGTAAAAAACATCATCGGCTCTAGACGGCGCTGTGGTCGGATCCAGGCCGGCGGATGGCCCCCTTGCGTACTTCCACCTTAATTTCCTGTTGGAATCCATGCATAAATAATCCTACTACGGCACTGCTAGTAAATGCCTGGCGGCCCCCCTGGTTTTAAGACTCAGGGATACCCTAATTATTGAGCAAATCTTGCATTTGATCTTTCAGTAGGGGTGTCAGTTTTTGATTTACTGCTGTTAATTCAAGATCGGCAGTGTAGCTAGCTATAGCTAGGAGTACTTTTATATCTTATTTTACTGTGCTGATTAGTTTCACAGTGAAAAGCATTTCAATGAAGAATGTTGGTACTGCTACAGTGCAGCTAAAGACACATAACGCCCACAGGAAAAAAAAAGCTAAAATGCACACTTTGCAGATATACGTTGAACAATATATATGCCCTCTGTTATTCATTAGGTTGGGGACATTATATGAAATTATGCGTTGGTGGAAGGAGGGAAAAAAATAGTGAGATCTTCGTTAGGAGTATATTACTTTATGCTACTCCCTTTGTTCCTAAAAAGATACTGAAACTCTCTATTAAATACATATGAACAAGGAACTTTGTGATGGTCTAACTTTATTTGTGACCCACCAGATCTGACTGTATGAATACCTAAGAACATTTGGATTTCATGAAACTAGGGCCTTTCATAGTAATATAGGTACAAAAAAAATATTTTCTATATTATCTCCCAATCATGCAATGAGTTACTGAATGCAAGCTATAATATTTGTAGCTCTATATCATGCAAACTTTTCCACTTGCCAAGTTGAGAGAAATGAAAAACTTTTCCATTTGACAAGTTGAGAGAAATGAAATTAACTTAACATGCAACGAAACAGAACGATGATGCTTGTTGATTGTTATTTAAGTTCTTTTTCATATCTTTGTAAAAGAAAATTTGGAAGGGGAGTTGAAATATGGTCAGGCTTTTTTCATGCATGCAAATTTATTTTAGAATATGTTAAAGATAAGTCCAATCTTTAAATTGTCAGAGATTTTCTAAACCATAGTCAGTTTCTAAGCATACAAACCAACATCTAACCATCTTGATCCATATACTTCACTTTGATGTGATACCAGAAATAAATCAACGAATTTTTCTATAGTTAAAACAAATCTATACCACAATCCAGGGTATTATTACACATTTGTAGGAGGTTCACTATTTCAAGAAACATCAAACAACAAGCAACAAACAATTACCAAATCAATGTTTAATATTTTAAGGCTCCACTACTTTACAAAACTTGTCTTAAGAAACATGACACCACCAATTATAGAATCATATTCAAATAGTATACTCCCTACGATCCATATCAAGTATTGTTGATTTAGCATCCGAGGAAGTACTTCTTACAACAAAAAAGTTTCCCCACTGAAATAATTAATTGGCTCATTTCCACCTTATATTACACTACTTTTGGGTTCATTTAACTCCTACAACTACCATCCTACTGTTTTAAGAAGGACAAAAAAGTCGCCCTTGAAAAAAACACGGAAAAAACTGATATGTGTTAGGTGTTGGAATACAACATAGAAAAGATTTGCTTAAAAATATGACAACGACATGTCTTAAAAATCTAACAAAGTACTTGATGTTTCATTGATCACATATCTTGATATTTATACTGTAATTTATGTATTGTGTATACCATGGCAAAAGACACACGGGTGACATTTTCAGATTTCCTTTGAGTGGTTAGGTACAATTTTCTCATTAGAAGAACCGTATGTGATACGGAGTATTAAAATTCTTCAGATATAATATTTTGGAAGGGTTGAGGAAGGAAATGGAGGAAGATTTCGGTGACCCAAAAAAAAAAGTTGGAAGTAAAAGGTAAGCCCAGGACAATAGTTTTGAAGAGAAAAGTAGGTCTTGTAATTTACCAAAAGTGAAAACACACTACACAGGTACATACACTATTCCCTTGGTGAAAAGGGCAACATCCAGAGAAGTGCAAGTAAACACAATACAGAGTTACAAAGTTAAGAATTAAATATGAATAGAAAAGCTGCACTGACTACCCTAGCTATACTCCATGCACACACACACCATATTACTACACGATAATGCAGTCAAACTACCTCTAGCTGCGCTATGCTAGGCTAGGCCAAGTTCATTCACTCATTCAAGCATGTAATGCCTGCATCTGCATGCATGCATCACGCTACATGAAGTCCACCTCGAAGAAATGCTGCATGCTGTTGCCGTTGCAGCAGCTGTCGCCGTCGTTCCGGTGACGCTGATCCGACGCCGACGTCGAGCACGACAAGATGTTGCCGCTGTCTCGCTGCCGCTGCCGATGCGACTGCACGAGCGGGGTCATCATGAATCCCTGCTCCTCCTCGTCGCGACCTTGCTGGTGCAGCAGCATGGTGTCCAGGCCGGCGCCGTAGCAGTCCCTGCCGTGGGGTCGCTCCGCGGCCAGGGACAGGGTCGTCGGCGCCGTCATCGTTGCGGCGATGTTCGACTGGCCGCCGTTGTCGAGCTCGGTCTGCTGCTGCAGGCAGCTGAAGCCGCTGGCCGTCGGCGAGACGGCGACCACCGTGGTCGACGACTTATTTGCTGACGATCATATATACATGCCGAGGCGTCAGAAAAGACGGTAGAAGTGGCGGTCACATGTATGTAGCAGGAGTTGTATCTACCCGTCTAGTGTATAGTACATTGGTACCTACGCAGACATGTTTTGGCGCCATGCGTATGCATCATGTTAATTGAGCTGCTGGATAGTACGAATGTCAAATCCATTGACAAAAATTGTAGAAGTAGCATCTAGGTCTGTCATGGCAGGCACATGTAGTGTACTGCCAGTTTATTTCCTGTCGAACGTTGTATTGTAACTATAATTAATGTGCTTGCACATAGAATTACCAGTGTTGATTTATTGGCTCAAACTTGAGTAATTATTGCAAGTACTTCCCACGTACATTTGATTGTTTTAGCAAAAAATGATTGACTTGTATCGTTGATTGCAACACTTTGTGTGCTTTCGCACAATTTTCAATTCGGGTTACAAAAGATATGAATTATCGTTTGGACATAGACAATGAAGAGACCAACGGCAGAAAATTAAGGTAGTATTATGGTTTACACGGGAGCAAGGGACAATTGAGAGGAGCTAGTGGTCTTACTCCTGTGATCGTCGCCGCTGTATGAGCTGATGTCTGGCTTCTTGGTAGGCGGCGGCGCGTCGTTGCCCTTCTCGCCGGAGGGCTTCCTGCGACGGCGGTTGTGCTCCGTGAGCCGCTTTCGGCAGCTCCTCTTGGCTTCATCAAACTCAGCAAGCACATGAAACCTGTAGCCCAAAGAATCGAAGGGGAGCAAATTATTCAGACAGACACCTACACATACATGCTCGGTCGTACACAATAGTAATGCCTACATGCAGTATAGATGTACGTAGCGTATAGGTATTAGGTAGTACGATCGAACTCGATACTTTGCAATGCAATCATGGGTGAGCTGCATTGGTGGATGTATATAGCTGCGCAGCTAATCATCAGTAGCAAGATAAAGAGGGGGACACTGGATTCAGATGCGGATACGATCAGAGCAGGTCCCCTGATCTGATGTGATGGGCTTCATCACTGATATATGACATGTTGACATGATATGATGATGAGTGCATGCATGTCTCTATTACTCCTATCTAGGGCGTCAGTCCTGGATCGAAAGCTTGCAGCCTTTTCCACTGCCGATCGAGATACTCTCGTCTTCTAGCTAGCTTCGCATGCACGCAGCACGCATCCATCAAGGAATGCCAGTGTGTGCGCGCCTGAAGTGTGGGGAATGATGCAGAGACAAACGTGCACGTACCGGCTGCACTGCTGGCAGAAGCGCTGCTGCTTGCCGGAGGCGGCGACCGTGGCTGCCTTGGCGTGGTACTCGCAGACCTTGTGGCGGCGGTGGTAGTGCTTGGCGGCTGAGAGGTCGGCCTTGCAACCCTCGGCCTGGCACCGCGGTGGCGGGTGGTGGGCGGCGCCGAGCCCAAGCCCCAGCACGCCCATGCCGCCGAGGCGGGAGCGCATCAGCAGGCGGTCCACCGCTAGCACGTCCGCCGGAGAGAAGTAGGTCCGCCGGCCCAGGTTCAGCCCAATCCTCCCGCCACCGCCGGCGTCGGAAAAGAATGGGTCGCCGTCCTCACGCTTCAGTAACCCGCCGCTGAAGGGATTGTACGCGTCTTCCGACGACGGCACGCGCGGCAGCGCCGTCATTGTCGTTGGCGCCTGGAGCAGCGACGACGGTGCGATCGGCGGCATGGTGATCTGCTGCGCGAAGGGCTGGTGAAGCTGGTTGATGAGCGGCGAACCGGTGGAGAAGAGAGTGAAGGGGTCTTGGTGGAATTGGAAGGCATTGTTGGCGGCGAAGTCGAAGCTGTTGTCATACAGGTGGTGCTGGTACAGCGGTTGGGCGGGCTCGAAGTTGGTGTATGAGGAGGAGTGCATGGAAGCGTAGCCGAAGTCGACGACGTCGCTCGCCGGTGCGATCGTGCCGGGGCCGCTCAGCCTGCTGCTCATCATGGCCGTCGTTCGCGCGCTCGCAGAGGTGGGAGGAAGGGGCCTCAGGCGTGTTGGGCTGTGGTGGGGAGGAACGACGTGCACTGTGGCTGCCTAAAAAGGCATGGGGGAGAGAGAGGGAGATCTAGAGAGAGATGCGGCAGTAAGTGGAGCATAGGAGTAGGTGCTAATTGTTGGTGTGTTTGCATGGTAAGTAAGGTGAGTGTATTTGTGGTTCTCGATGGCAGAGTGATAGCTGCAATATAATGCAAGATCATACGGACTTGCCATTCTGTTGTAACGATCGAGTGGCTGCTTCACCCACTCACTCATTCAGTACTGCTGCTTGGCTGCATGCACGGCACGGTAAAAGATTTTGCATTGGCGCGGGTACCATAGTATGCAAGAATCTATCAGATATGTAATACTGATACGTATACGAGATGCTGTAGTACACCACTCGTATACGTATCCAACTCTGTATTGCCCTATGAGGGGCTATTCCTCGTCCATATTAACATGCAACCGGTGACCGAAAGGTTACACCGTTCCACCCAACGAATATTCACGTCAACATGGTATCAGAGGCCCGTCCTCTTCCCATCGTCTAGCCGCCGCCGCCGTCGACACTTCCTCGTCGGCCTACAGGACCTGATCGCTAGATCGATCACGTCAGGACATCAGTCTCCTTCCCCTCGATCAATTCCCAGCATTTTTTTGTTCCAAAACCCTCGCCGGTTCTCGTCAAACATCTCCCGTCGGTGACCTTCTTCACCGTCGCCGCGAAGACCCAGATCACCTCCGATCACCAGATCGGTCACACCAGAAAGAACATCCCACCTTCCTTTACCAATTCCCCACTTCCACTTCCCCTCCAAACCACCACCCAAAACCTTCCAATTCCGACCAGAGTTTCATTATTTTTTAGGCCTTGAGGTTCACAAATTGTCCAATGGTTTGCTTTTAAATCAGGAGAAATATGCCACATATTTGTTGACACGTGCTGGTATGAGCTCCTGCACGTCCTGTCCAACGGCACTTTCCACTACTGAGACACTGGCTCTGACAGATGGCTCTCCTCTTCGCTCTGAGGATATTACTAGATACCGGAGTATTATTGGTGCTCTTCAATATTTGATCCTGACTCGACCTAATATTTCCTTTTCAGTTAATAAGGTATGTCAGTATCTTCATGCTTCCACAACTGCACATTGGACTGCTGTCAAATGGATTTTGAGGTATATTCATGGCACAAGCCGAGTTGGTCTCACCTTTCAGAATTCTTCCTCCACTCTTCTTAGTGCTTATTCAGATGCAGATTGGGTAGGTGATTTAGGTGACAGACACTCTACTGGTGGGTTTGCTATATTTTTTTTGTCCCAATCTTATTTCTTGGACTGCCAGGAAACAACCTACTGTGTCTCGTTCTAGCACAAATGCTGAATATAAAGCACTTGCAAATGCCACTGCTGAGCTTATTTGGGTTGAAGCTCTTGTTCGAGAACTTAGTGTGACACTCAAGGAGAAACCAATTTTTAATGCTCGTACTAAGCACATTGAGATTGATTTTTTCTTTGCTCGAGAAAGGGTTGCTAGCAAGCAACTTGATTTCAGGTTCATCTCCAGCAAGGATCAGATCGTAGATGGCTTCACTAAAGTTTTATGTTCCAAGGAACTAGATGAGTTTAAGCGTAATGTAAACCTCTCCTAGGTCTAGATTAAGGGGGTATTAGAGATGTAATACTGGTACGTCTACGATGGTATATCCAACTCTGTATTTCCCGACGAGGGGCTATTCCTCGTCCATATTAACATGCAACCAGTGACCGAAAGGTTACACCGTTCCACCCAACGAATATTCACGTCAACAGAATCAACTGTCATGGATCTATGTACCTAGCCGAGATCCAAAGGATTCATTATGGAAGTGTTAACACTTAGCTAACCGAGAATTAACTTAACACGTACTCATTCAAATTCAAAACAGACGGAGTCGCGGCTTGACGGAGCCGAATCTGCTACCTCGAGGCTAGTCGCGGATCAGGGGATCTTGACGGAGCCGTGGAACTGGGAGCGGCATGAGCATATTTATGGCTTCTACAGAAATTTTATGGGAGCGCAAGGAGAACCGTCACTCTTCTCGTTCTCTCGTTCCTTCTAGGACGTGACGCTACATGTCTTAGATGAAGAGAAAGATAAGCTCATGATTTCTTTCTCGTGGAAGAGTTAGATGAGGTCTTGGCCAGTATGAAGACCAACACAACGCTAGGCCTCATCGCTTCCCTATGTTCTTCAAGGAGTTCTGGTCACTTACTAAACCTCTGATCGTGGCCATTGCCAATGGCTTCGCTCTTGGGCGAGAGGATCTTGTAAGGCTAAACTTCTGGGTTGTTACTCTTATTATCAAGGTTCAATGGGTTGAGGAAATCTGCCAATTTAGAGTTATAGCGCTTATCAACATTATCTTTAAGTTTGTCGCAAAGGCTTACGCCTTTTATGTGTCCCCTATTTCCATTGTACCATTACTAGAACTTAATCTGCGTTTATTCAGGGACGTATAATCCATGAGGGGATGCTATATTTGCAGGAGATAGTACACCAAACTAGGTCCAAGAAACTTTAGAGAGTGTTCCTGAAACTTGATTTTGAAAAAGCCTAAATCGTGTGAACTGGCCTTTTCTGTTCGAGTTTCCGGTTCATAAAGGCTTTGAGCCTAGGCGGGTTCATAGAGCTATGGGTTTGGTCTGAAGTCCCATACGACTACACCATTAACGAAGCGGTAGGTACGTAACTTCTTCTGTAATGGTCGCGGGATCTGGCAAGGGGATCCGCTATCGTCCTTAGTCTTCAACTATGTAGTGGAGGCTTCGGCGTCCATTATGGACAAGGACAAAGAGCAAAATTTTCCACAAAGAATGGTTGTGATAAGCAACGCTCAATTTTTCTTGCTCTTGCTACAGTTAAGGACCCTCCTCTGATGATCATCCAACCCAAGAATAGTGATAATATACCAATGTTCTTTGTAAAGTTTCCTTAACTCTTTGTGTATATTCATTTGTTGCCAAAAATCCGAAGATTTAGCATAGTTGATATTGAATCTAAAGGATCTACTATTGGACAAATACACTTGGAAGCTAATCCTCCGACGCATCCAGTAGACCATCCTTCATCTCATACCACGGGATGGGGGTATCTCATCTACAGTGTATGCAGATGATACAATCATTATGATCCAGCCATAGGTTCTGGCAATTTCCAACCTCAAGTTCATCCTTCTATGCTTTGAAAGCATGTCTAGGCTTAGGATCAACTTTCACAACAGCGAGGTCATGGTTATAGGGGCCAACGACTAGGAGAGCAGAACATTGCCCATATGCTTAAGTACAAGCTAGGTTCCTCCCCGTGCACACCCTATTTGTGATAGGGCTCCTACAGCTTTGGACTAGGGTCCTGTTAGGTGCCCCTGAGGTCGGGGCTAGACAAACCCAGACATCACATTTGGCATAAGACTAACCTAGATCTCTAGGGCTTACATGCATGGTGAAAATCGGTAACACAACAATGACTCTATGACTCAAAGAGTAATACAAGCTCATAACTGGGCAAAGAACCAAAGCATTCAAAGCATAGGTCACTGATCTAACATTTCATCAATCAAAAAAAGTGAAGTTATGCTATTCTAAATAGCAAGATAACAAAAGGCCTAAGAGGCCAGGAGCATAACGGCGACGTCCTGGCCCATAGATTCCAGGCTGCCGCCTGGGAATCCCAAGCTACTTGTCGATGTCGACCTAGAAATCACCATCTGTCGAAGCGACTTTGTCTGAAACAAAAGTATGCAAAGCTGAGTATAGGGACTCAGCAAGACTTAGTACAACCTGTTAGCAAAGCTGGTATGCGAGTTTTCTTTGTAAAACAAGAGGGAGCAGAAGCTCGTCTACTCAGATCATTTTAAAAAGGAATAAGAGAGCGATATTTTTTGCTCTACTGATCATCATACTGAATCCACGAAATCTTCATCATCAGCTGGTCCTATCAACAAGGATCACCCCCTCGATACCCTGAGAAGGGATCCTTATTCACACATTGATTCCAACTTTTACGATTAGGTTCATGGTGTCCATGATCACAGAATCCATCACCAAGTCATCCGTAACCATGGACACGGCTTTCCGAAAAGACTTAACCATGCAGGGGTGTACAACCTTACCCACACGTGCCGATCGACTCCTAGCGCCGTACGATACACACTTCCTTGGTGTGCCGGCAGAGGGTGGTTGACAAAAACCTTTCCCTTGCTTTGCCTAATTCATGAGGCACTCCAACTGGGCAGATCCGTCATTGTAGGTAGCCATTCTCCGAGGCGGTCCCGATTGTTGTGCGCAGGGGATCCAGTTCAATGCCTCCTTCACCCCGGCCATGCCCTGTATGATGCACCTTTGAAATCCTTTTCCACGCCTTCTCCATGCAGATGCCAAATGGGAACTCGCAAAATATGTGACTCATGAACAGACTAGGCAAGATCGAGCCAAGGAGTTCCCATGGCCCCCGTATGGTTGTACGCTCGGTCTTGGTTCCGAATGCGAGAACTCATGTCCTAGTATCGGGGAGAACGAATAAAATCACCACATCCCCATGTGGCGTCCCATCCAAGCCTTTAAACATGCATGTTTAATTATCATCACTGATCTTACCACATCATCATGTCATACTAGGTTCAATCGCAACTCTGATTCATCATAGGATGGATCAAATTTCGTCAACTAAGCATGGCTAAGAATATTCGATATAACGGCTCTAGCGATGCACACAAGATCAAACCTAATTTTGCTGGGAGCAGTGGATCAGAGTACTTTAGGCTACAAGGATGGTAAATGCAACATATAGGATAACTATATCTGCCGATAAAACATATTGGAATCGTATGCAATATGTAGGAACCAGAAGTAAAAGCATTTTGAAACCATATATGAACCAGGTTAGGGCTTGCCTTTATCCCTGACAAGCCAATATGGATCTTTGAGGATCTTGTACATGACTTGTTCGTCGATGGACAATTATTGAGTTGCGTCGTTGTCGATCTTCATCGTCTCGGGCACTTGCTCTATCGATCGCGAAGAAGTGAACATCGGCAAGGTAGAACAACAATCAACACATGGCATAATGCGATGCACACACAAGGATGATGACATGACATATTAAAGGTATTGAAACTAACCCTAAGACATGTTCAACAATTTAACTGGGTTTCGGCAAACTAGGGTTACCAGTTCCCGAAACCTCAAAGGGGTACAATTAGTTCTTCTAAAATAACTAGCGTTCAAAGTTTTTTAAAAATGCACAATTTTGCCACCAAGTTGTATATCTCATTTTTCTGAAGATTTTGATATATTATACATATTTTTCTGATTTAAAATGAATTACTTATGAATTTCACAAGATTTAATCATTTTAAATCATTTTCTGGAAATTCCTGTAAAATATTAAAACTCTGACAGACATGACCCATTGTCATAGTTTTATTCATTTCATAACTATTTACAAAAATATTAAAAACTTGACAAGGGGCCCCACCTGTCATGGATTTATCAATTACAAAAATTGAAATACAGAAAAAGAAAAGGCTTTATGGAGTCGGCATGATGTCATGATGACATCTGCTGGTGAGCCATATGCTCTGGTCGAGCCGGTGAGCTGCGGAGGGGCGTGTTCAAACGAGGAGGTCGCAGGCGATCTGTTGGTGGCGGCGCCGCTCCCGAATGGTTGTCGGAGCATGGCCGGAGGCGATGTCGGGCGGCGGAGCTCGAGGGCGCGAGGGAGAGGGCGAATGGGTCCAGGAGGTAGAAGAGCTCACCGCGGAGCGGATGGTGGCGACAGCGAGGCCAGGGGAGGCCTCTAGCACCGGCATCGAGCCGGTTGCCAGCGGCCGGTTGCGAAGAAGAAGGGGGTGTCCCCGTCGATTGGGGGCATCCCTGGCCGATTCCTTCGGCTAGGAGATTCATGGCGGCGAGGTGGAGCTCGTGGGCACTTTGGTGGATCTCAGGGAGGCGCTGAATGATGGGGCCGGCCGACATCTGCGGCTAGGATTTCGGCCGATGTGTGCGTGAGAGAGAACGGAGGAGGGAGAATAAGTGGGCGGAGCTAGGGTTTCCTGTGGCGGTCGGCGGGGTACTTGTAGAGGTCCAGGGGCGGCGGCTCGAATCTTTGTGCGGCCGAGCTCGCCGGTGCTGCCACCGAGCTGGCAAACAGAGGTAGGAGATGGAGTGGCGGTTTTGCACATAACCCCTTGTGGGTGGGGTTGGGCCGAGCTGGGCCTTTTCTGGGCTGCGCGGAGTGGAGAGAGGAAGAGGAGAGTTGGGCCGAGGCCCAAAACAGGGGAGGGTTCTTCTCTTCTTTTTTGAATTCTAGTTTTCATATTTCTTTTGCTATTTGAATTTTGTTTGAAACTTCAAACTTCCTGAAACTTTCAAAATAACAATGTACTTCTTAACAAAGGATAATTGCAATGTATTTTAGTTTGAAACTTCTAAAACGTTTGAGAGGATTTGAATTCATAGGGTTTTGCATAACATTAGAGTTTTCGAAAATGTATTCCTTTATGCAATTTTCTGAAGAAAAATAATATTGATACCATGATGCGCAAATAAACCCTAATAAGGTTCAGCTAAAACATGGATGTTACAGGTCCTCAGATTCCTAAGGTGGCCAGGTAGGCAGACCCATGGATGAGTAAGTTCATGTCATCTGTTTCGAGACTCACTCTGAACGATCCACGCCTCTTGATGTCTACGCACGCTTGTATTCCTGTAGACAGTGTTGGGCCTCCAAGAGCAGCGGTTTGTAGAACAGCAGCAAGTTTCCCTTAAGTGAATCACCCAAAGTTTATCGAACTCAGGGAGGTAGAGGTCAAAGATATCCCTCTCAAGCAACCCTGCAATCACGATACAAGAAGTCTCTTGTTTCCCCAACACACCTAATACACTTGTCAGATGTATAGGTGCACTAGTTCGGCGAAGAGATATTAAAACGCAGGTGGTGTAGATGAATATGAGTGGTAATAGCAATCTGAAATAAATATCGCAGCAAGTAAACATGCAGTAGAACAGTAAATAAACAGAGTTTCGGTATTCGGAAACAAGGCCTAGGGATCCTACTTTCACTAGTGGACACTCTCAACATTGATCACATAACTGAAACTACTCTACACTCTCTTGTTGGATAACAAACATCATTCATTGTGTAGGGATACAAGAGCTCCCTCAAGCCGGAGTTAACAAGCTCCACAACATTCGGAGTTCATATTTAAGTAACCTTTAGAGTGCATGATAGACCATTGCAATTTAGACCGAGTACTAACATAGCATGCACACCGTCACCGTCAGGTTATGAAAGGGGGAATAGATCGCATCAATACTATCATAGTAATAGTTAACTCCATAATCTATAAGAGATTACAATCATAACCTATGCCAAGTACTACATGATGCACACACTGTCAACATTACATCATGGAGGAGGAATAGAGTACTTTAATAACATCACTAGAGTAGCACATAGATGATATTCAACTAGATCACAAAGAGAGAGATGAACCACATAGCTACGGTAGAGCTCTTAGCCTCGGGGGAGAACTACTCCCTCCTCATCATGGGAAGCAGCAGCGGCGATGAAGATGGTGGTGGTGTCGATGGAGATGCCTTCCGGGGGCACTTCCCCGTCCCGGCGGCGTGCCGGAACAGAGACTTCTGTCCCCCAAATCTTGGCTTCGCGATGGCGGCGGCTCTGGAACTTTTCTCGTATCGTGGCTTATTCTCATAGGGTTTTCGCGACGGAGGCTTTAAGTAGGCGGAAGGGCAGCCTCGGGGGAGTCCTAGTGCAGCCACACCATAGGGGGCGCCCCCCCTTGGCCGCGCCGCCAGGTGGGGTGGGGCCCCTCTGGCTCCCCTCTGGCCCCTCTTCGGTGCTCTGGAAGCTTTCGGGAAAAATAAGATACTGGGCGTTGATTTCGTCCAATTCCGAGAATATTTCCTTTGTAGGATTTCGAAACCAAAAACAGCGAGAAAACGAAACCGGCACTTCGGCATCTTGTTAATAGGTTAGTTCCGGAAAATGCATATAAATGATGTAAAGTGTGTATAAAACATATGTGTATCATCATAAAAGTAGCATGGAACATAAGAAATTATAGATACGTTGGAGACGTATCAGCATCCCCAAGCTTAGTTCCTACTCGCCCTCGAGTAGGTAAACGATAACAAAGATAATTTCTTAAGTGACATGCTATCATAATCTTGATCAATACTATTTCAAAGCATATGAGATGAATGAAGTGATTCAAAGCAATGGTAAAGATAATGACTAAACAACTGAATCATATAGCAAAGACTTTTCATGAATAGTACTTTCAAGACAAGCATCAATAAGTCTTGCATAGGAGTTAACTCATAAAGCAATAGATTCTTAGTAGAAAGCTTTGAAGCAACACAAAGGAAGATATAAGTTTCAGCAGTTGCTTTCAACTTCAACATGTATATCTCATGGATAATTGTCAACACAAAGTAGTATAATAAGTGCAATAGGTGAACATGTAAGAATCAATGCACACAGTTGACACAAGTGTTTGCTTCTAAGATAGAAAGAAGTAGGTAAACTGACTCAACATAAAAGTAGAAGAATGGCCCTTCGAAGAGGGGAGCATGGATTGCTATATTTGGTCTAGAGCTTTTATTTTGAAAACAAGAAACAATTTTGTCAACGGTAGTAATAAATCATATGTGTTATGTATAAGACATCTTATAAGTTGCAAGCCTCATGCATAGATTACCAATAGTGCTCGCACCTTGTCCTAATTAGCTTGGATTTACATGGATTATCATTTCATAACATATGTTTCAACCAAGTGTCACAAAGGGGTACCTCTATGCCGCCTGTACAAAGGTCTAAGGAGAAAGATCGCATTGAATTTCTCGCTTTTGATTATTCTCAACTTAGACATCCATACCGGGACAACATAGACAACAGGTAATGGACTCCTCTTTAATGCATAAGCATTCAACAACAGATAATATTCTCATAAGAGATTGAGGATTGATGTCCAAACTGAAACTTCCACCATGGATCATGGCTTTAGTTAGCGGCCCAATGTTCTTCTCTAACAATATGCATACTCAAACCGTTTGATCATGATAAATCACCCTTACTTCAGACAAGACGAACATGCATAGCAACTCACATGATATTCAACAAAGGTGTAATAGTTGGTGGCGTCCCCGTAAACATGGTTACCGCTCAACAAGCAACTTATAAGAAATAAGATACATAGCTACATATTCTTCACCACAATAGTTTTTAAGGCTATTTTCCCATGAGCTATATATTGTAAAGACAAAGAATAGAATTTTAAAGGTAGCACTCAAGTAATTTACTTTGGAATGGCAGAGAAATACCATGTAGTAGGTAGGTATGGTGGACACAAATGGCATAGTTTTTGGCTCAAGGATTTGGATGCACGAGAAGAATTCCTCTCAATAGAAGGCTTAGGCTAGCAAGGTTGTTTGAAGAAAACTCAAGTATAAAATGGTACAACAAAACTTACATAAGAACATATTGCAAGCATTATAAGACTCTACGCTGTCTCCTTGTTGTTCAAACAACTTAACCAGAAAATATCTAGACTCTAGAGAAACCAATCATGCAAACCAAATTTTAACAAGCTCTATGTAGTTCTTCATTAATAGGTGCAAAGTACATGATGCAAGAGCTTAAACATGATCTATATGAGCACAACAATTGCCAAATATCAAATTATTCAAAAACTTATACCAATTACCACATGCAGCATTTTCTGTTTCCAACCATATAACAATTAACGAAGCAGTTTCAACCTTCGCCATGAACATTAAAAGCTAAGAACACATGTGTTCATATGAACCAGCGGAGCGTGTCTCTCTTCCAAACAAAGAATGCTAGGATCCGATTTTATTCAAACAAAAACAAAAACAATAACAAACAGACGCTCCAAGTAAAGCACATAAGATGTGACGGAATAAAAATATAGTTTCACTAGAGGTGACCTGATAAGTTGTCGATGAAGAAGGGGATGCCTTGGGCATCCCCAAGCTTAGATGCTTGAGTCTTCTTGAAATATGCAGGGATGAACCACGGGGGCATCCGCAAGCTTAGACTTTTCACTCTTCTTGATCATATTGTATCATCCTCCTCTCTTGACCCTTGAAAACTTCCTCCACACCAAACTCAAAACAAACTCATTAGAGGGTTAGTGCATAATCAAAAATTCACATATTCAGAGGTGAAACAATCATTCTTAACACTTCTAGACATTGCACAAAGCTACTGAAAGTTAATGGAACAAAGAAATCCATCCAACATAGCAAAACAGGCAATGCGAAATAAAAGGCAGAATCTGTCAAAACAGAACAGTCAGTAAAGACGAATTTTTCAGGGGCACTTAACTTGCTCAGATGAAAAAGCTCAAATTGAATGAAAGTTGCGCACATATCTGAGGATCACACACGTAAATTGGCAGATTTTTCTGGGTTACCTACAGAGAGGTATACTCAAATTCGTGACATCAAGAAATCTGTTTCTGCGCAGTAATCCAAATCTAGTATTTACCTTACTATCAAAGACTTTACTTGGCACAACAATGCAATAAAGTACAGATAAGGAGAGGTTGCTACAGTAGTAACAACTTCCAAGACACAACAAAACAGTAGCAAAATAAAAGCATGGGTTATCTCCCAAGAAGTGTTTTCTTTATAGCCATTAAGATGGGCTCAGCAATTTTAATGATGCTCACATGGAAAATAAGAGTTGAAGCAAAAGAGAGCATCAAGAAGAAAATTCAAAACACATTTAAGTCTAACCCACTTCCTATGAAAAGGAGTCTTGTACACAAATAAATTCATGTAGAACAAAGTGACAAGCATAAGAAGATAAAACACAAGTAACTTTAAAATTTTCAGCATATAGAGAGGTGTTTTAGTACCATGAAAATTTCTAAAACCATATTTTCCTCTCTCATAATAATTTCGAGTAGCATCATGAACAAACTCAACAATATAACTATCACATAAAGTATTCTTATCATGAGTCTCATGCATAGAATAATTACTACTCCCAACATAAGCATAGTCATTCTTATTAATTGTAGTGGGAGCAAATTCAACAAAGTAGCTATCATTATTATTCTCATCATCAAATATAGGAGGCATAGTATATTCATAATAAACTTTATCCTCCATAGTAGGTGGCACCAAAATACCACTATCATTATAATCATCATAAATGGGAGGCAAAGTATCATCAAAGTAAATTTTCTCCTCCATGCTTGGGGGACTAAAAATATCATGCTCATCAAAACCAGCTTCCCCAAGCTTAAATTCTTCCATAGCATTATCAACAATGGTGTTCATACTAATAACATTGCTACTAGCATGCAAATAAGGTTCCATAGGTTTTTTAATTTTCGCATCACACAATTTATGTCTTAACTCGGAAAATAGATTAAAAAGCTCACCGTTATTTTCCATTATGCCTAACTAGTGAACAAGAAACAAAAAGATGCAATTGCAGGATCTAAAGGAAATAGCTTCGAGCACTCACACACCGGCAACAATGCTAGGAAATAGCTTAGTAGTCGGAGGATGTGAATACCTTTTACCTTACCTCCCCAGCAACGGCGCCAGAAAAATAGCGTGATGTCTACGCACGCTTCTATTCCCGTAGACAATGTTGGGCCTCCAAGAGCAGAGGTTTGTAGAACAGCAGCAAGTTTCCCTTAAGTGAATCACCCAAGGTTTATCGAACTCGAGGAGGTAGAGGTCAAAGATATCCCTCTCAAGCAATCCTGCAATCACGATACAAGAAGTCTCTTGTGTCCCCAACACACCTAATACACTTGTCAGATGTATAGGTGCACTAGTTCGGCGAAGAGATATTAAAACGCAGGTGGTGTAGATGAATATGAGTGGTAATAGCAATCTGAAATAAATATCGCAGCAAGTAAACATGCAGTAGAACAGTAAATAAACGGAGTTTCGATATTCGGAAACAAGGCCTAGAGATCCTACTTTCACTAGTGGACACTCTCAACATTGATCACATAACTGAAACTACTCTACACTCTCTTGCTGGATAACAAACACCATTCATTGTGTAGGGATACAAGAGCTCCCTCAAGCCGGAGTTAACAAGCTCCACAACATTCGGAGTTCATATTTAAGTAACCTTTAGAGTGCATGATAGACCATTGCAATTTAGACCGAGTACTAACATAGCATGCACACCGTCACCGTCGAGCTATGAAAGGGGGAATAGATCGCATCAATACTATCATAGTAATAGTTAACTCCATAATCTACAAGAGATTACAATCATAACCTATGCCAAGTACTACATGATGCACACACTGTCAACATTACATCATGGAGGAGGAATAGAGTACTTTAATAACATCACTAGAGTAGCACATAGATGATATTCAACTAGATCACAAAGAGAGAGATGAGCCACATAGCTACGGTAGAGCCCTTAGCCTCGGGGGAGAACTACTCCCTCCTCATCATGGGAAGCAGCAGCGGCGATGAAGATGGCAATGGTGTCGATGGAGATGCCTTCCGGGGGCACTTCCCCGTCCCGGCGGCGTGCCGGAACAGAGACTTCTGTCCCCCGAATCTTGGCTTCGCGATGGCGGCGGCTCTGGAACTTTTCTCGTATCGTGGCTTATTCTCATAGGGTTTTCGCGACGGAGGCTTTAAGTAGGCGGAAGGGCAGCCTCGGGGGAGTCCTGGTGCAGCCACACCATAGGAGGGCGCCCCCCCCTTGGCCGCGCCGCCAGGTGGGGTGGGGCCCCTCTGGCTCCCCTCTGGCCCCTCTTCGGTGCTCTGGAAGCTTCCGGGAAAAATAAGATACTGGGCGTTGATTTCGTCCGAGAATATTTCCTTTGTAGGATTTCTGAAACCAAAAACAGCAGAAAACAGGAACTGACACTTCGGCATCTTGTTAATAGGTTAGTTCCGGAAAATGCATATAAATGATGTAAAGTGTGTATAAAACATATGTGTATCATCATAAAAGTAGCATGGAACATAAGAAATTATAGATACGTTGGAGACGTATCACCTCTCTAGTCTACCACTTCATGCGATGGGGGGTCTACATGCTAGGGGATGGCGTACATAGCATTATGGACAAATATAGGTCCCACTTCTATAGGGAAGACAATGGACCTAAACGCAAATACCATTGGGTATCAAACCTAGATCCTTGTGGGGCGTCAGCATTATCGACACAAAGCTGATGATCACTCTAAGGATTTGTTGGTTGACCATCATCGCCCATGCTCCCATTTGTGGACTATGATAATCCCCAGGTGAAGGGAATCACCGTACTACAATTCGATAAGTATTTGAGTATCAAACCCACAAGGAGATAAATGTAAACTACATATTCACTTATATGGCCTTTGGTGCAAAGCAGTGGACTTGAGTGTGTAAGGTATGTTTTACTTCTATCTAGGAAACGGTGAAAGAAAATATTATAAGTAAACTAGGTAGGGCAAATAGAGCGAGTGAAGTGAAAGCGGGTAACTCAAGGGAGTAAGTGTTTAGGAAAACATTTCATTTGTTTGGTTGTCACAATGAGTGAAGCACATAGATAGTATTTTGTTGTTTCTTCTGGGAGGAGCCATAAATAGGTGCCGATCTTATCCCCCTGGACTGCTCAATTCAAACCTACCACCGGCGGCGCCGAACCCCACATCTCTCTCACGCTTCCACCTAGCATGACCCACCGGATCATCTCACACGCCGCCGCCGGCGGCCCACTGTCCCACCCCAACACTACTGCCTTATCATCGGCCACCGTAGTGACCGACGATGTTTCACCGTCTCCCTGTATTTTTAGCAAGCCGGAGTAGCTTCCCCCACACTGACGACCACTGTACCATACAAGCTCCTCCGTAGCTGACTTCCACCGCGACAGAGCCTTGTCAGCGATAGTGTCGCCCACGACACCATCATCGGGTTCTCGTATCGTAATCCCCGACTCCCTCCGTCCATCGGACCAGAGAGATGGGTACAAAAAGCTCCTCCATGGTCCACGACAGGAAACCAAAACGTACACACACCCACTCCCAAGAAGGTTGATAAACACTTTTATATTGGCCGCTTTCGTTATGCATGTGATTTCGAAAAGTATTTTCTGCTTGCTTGCACTGCCTTCTCATTAGTAGTTTTTTTGTAATGCATGCTAGATATTATTGCACTACAGAATGATTATAACAAGGGATGGAAACGGGCGATATATGGTATATTTGCAAGCCGTATAGGCACAAACATGTGTAATGTTATTGCCGCTAGTGCAAACCCGAACAAAATAGGAGAAGAACCCTTTCCCCTCCCCAAACATAAAGAGCAATGTTATGATTCACAATTTGATCCCGCTGAGCCTCTTGGAGAGCTGACTCAGGAAGATGTCTTGCCTGACGATTCTCCTCAACCCCACCAGGTGATTTCTGTGTTTTTTACTTTGAGATATCTGTTGCAACTTCCATGTGTTGTATACTTGTTTCCTGAATCCCACAAAACATGTTCACATGCCACCTCCAGGTCTCCTTAACGCATCATATATATGTTTCAGCATGTATGTCATCCTTTATTGTTCTTCGTTCTATTCCATTTGCATATCACCATATGTGGGACTTCTGTAGACTGAAATATCATTTATGTGTGCCAGGAATTTTGCAGGAACCACCAACGAGAGGAAGACCATTCAACAGGCACCTGAATCGGTGATAGAACAGCTGCAACCAAAAAATAAATCTGCTTCTGCTACTAGACAGTCTCAACGATTCATGCCACTACTTGAAGAAAATGACGAAAATGCTAAGAGTACTGAAATAAAAAATGTGGTAAACACCCGAAGCGGTTGAATCAGCCACATGTTACCAATCTAGCCAACCAGCGACAATCGGCAACACCAGTTTCCACAACAGCTTCTCAGCCACAATTGGCAGCAAAACCAGTTTCCACAGCATCTTCTCAGCCACAATTGGCAGCACAACCAGTTTCCAGAGCAACTTGTCAGCCACAATTGGGACCAGCTGTAGCCATGGTAGGAAATACTGCCCAAGGACACACTGTATCAGTCCCAGCTGACACAACCACAACTGGCCAAACACTGCTCGCACAACATCAACGAACTGTTGATGATCTCCCACTGACCCTTATCAGTCCTGCTAGAGACAACTCCCCTGAGGATGAGCCCCACATCGAAGAAGGTACATTTTCCAATGCTTATAGTTTCATGCTCCGTTATATAGTTATATAATTTATAGATATATGCATATATCTACCTTGATAGCTTGATGTGATGCTTAACTTTGTAATTGCACCACGATCAAGAAAACCGAGGGGCCCAACAGTAGGGAAAATGCTCGTAGCTAAGTTTGCTGGGATGGAATCAAGATTTCGCCTTTCATCTATCGTAGGTGGCAGAAGGCCACTGGACCTAGAAGAATCTTGTAAATTAGCATCGGAGGTAGGAATTTTCGTCAGGAATGAAATTCTTATCTTTGCAACATGGAAACAGCACGTAGATACCTCTGCACATTTTGAAAAATTAGTGCACAGGTTACATGTAAGTCATCTTTCTCCTGGTAATGTTACTCATACCAGTATACCACATTGGCATGTCCCATTCCTTCTAGCTTGTTGGCTCTATGTACATCGCACCAATGGTTTATATTGTTGTGAACAGTTAAGGTTCGAGTTTGATGAGGACCAAGAGGAAGTAAAGTGTGTTTTCAATAGTCTATTCTCAGACTGTCTGCGCCAGTATCGCGGCAGGCTAAACAAGGAATACTTCACTGGAAAGATTACTAGGAGTGTTCCAACTCGATCTCCTCTTAAGCAAATGACTGACAAACAGTGGGGAGATCTTGTGAAGCACTGGTCTGATCCAAAGAATATGGTATGATTTGTAAGACTGAGACCAGATCACATCTTGGATTATTATTTACAGTAGTGTCTCAGTAGTCTCCTTTTTGTAGAATTTGGCTAAACAGAATTAGAAAAACTGCGGTAAACTACTTTTACCTAGCCGTACGGGATCTCGTAACTTGATTGTGCACATTCGAAAAAAAGTAAGGACGTGTTGTTTTATACTACTATTTAAAAATATTTTAGTAAAAGATCATGCAGACTATACACCAGTGTGCAACTTATATTATCATCCTCCATTTCAACCACGTTATTCGATTTATAAATGGTAGTACTAAAATGCAGATGTTACATAATGCAAGTAAAAGGAAACCAAACAAAGAGATGACTCTGCCCGAGATTTTTGAAGCATGACAGAAGAACAAACTTGAAGTGATTGGAGAAGTCGCATGGAGTGTTCTTGTAAGCCTTCTATATGATTGAAATTTTGTGACGACTCATATCCCAACTTGTAGAAGTAGTAAAGTACATGTCAATATGATATTATAGATGTTTATTAAAATTCATATAATATGAATCAGACATACTAAACTGTAGGAATAAAAGTAGGTCATACACAGGATAAATCTACTGTCAGCAAGTTTCTCTGTAGTAACTATCATGTTTACACGTGTGTACGAACTGAATTTTTTTCAGGAAGATATGAAATTAGAGATGGCAAAACCCGGTACAAACGGTCTAGAAAAAACCGACGAAGAATATGTGAAGGCATTTTCCATGGCAATAAAATAGAAGGTATTGCCAAAAACACTTTCTTGCGGAATGCTGGATTGTTGAAGTGCACGTCCATGTCCAAGTCAAAGTATTTGCATGCTCAAGTTGTAGAGGAGCAACTCCAAGTAGAACGAGCTGCATCAGCTGCGCTAAGACTAGAATTCGACAATTTTAGAACGATAGCATAAGAGAAGGAGGCCCTACTGGAGCAGATTATGAAAGCTAATAAGAACAATATGTGCTACATAATTGGAGATGAACGAGGGAAGTGACAGGTCAGTACCTTGGTCCTGTAAAATGGTACCTTAGTCTGACAATATTTCGTAGGTGCATTTATCTGCAATTGCTATGATCTTGGTAGTCTTTTCCTTGTTGTGATGTGGATCTGATAGGACCTATCCTTTTGTGTACTAGCTATTGTATGAATCAACTCGATGCAGTGATAACCATGCTGAGTTTTTTAATGGGAACCCTGTTGATTGTTAATATGTATAAGTGGATTGCCTAGCCATTTCCATCAGTTCGGACTTCTGGTTGCGTTGGCTTGTGCATGAAGCTTGACATGGTATCAGATCCCAGAGTCTCAAGTTTGAGTCCTGGCTTTCGCAAACCTTCTCTTCTGTTCTCCCGGTCTAGCCCTTTCCGTCAGTTTGGACTATTTGTTGCGTTGGCTATGTTGAGATGTATAAGTTGATTGACTAGCCCTTTCCATCAGTTCGGACTTTTGGTTGCATTGGCTATTGCAAGAAGCTTGACAGAATAGTGCATGAAGCTTGACACTGATGATTTTGTGTGATCCATTGATTTCCAGCTTTCTACATATAGCCCAGGTCTAGAAGTTTGTCAACTGGTCTGGTTCATTCATCGATGTATTTAGTGCAATGAACGGAACAGTGGCTTCTCCTATGTGTTGTGCTGCAACTCAACAGCTGTACCCGCTTGTAGAGGCGAGTTGTAAACAGAGATACTTCTGTATGCTACCAAATTTCGACACCATATAATTATTACCTTAACAACAGTCAAATTCAAAATCTCAACACTGTAGCATTACCTCCTACCTACCGAATACAATTATTTCACACACTAAAATATTCTGTACGCGTTTTAAATTGGAGAAGATGGGGACCGATTTTGGTTCTGATTATGACTTGATGTGACCTGAGCAGTGGCACTGTGCCGGTCTACCATTTTTTCTATTACTAGCAAAAGGTATGCGTTAAAAAAAAGAGATTACGAAGTGCTAATTGCCTCTTTTGTAAGTCCTGGTGGCATTGACACCCCTTTCTTACTTGCTAATTTATTTTTTGGGGTTTTATATATAATAGAGAATTACCAGCTTATTGTCGAACCCGTTAGATTTTGGGCAATGATTGTTAAGTGAATACTTCTTAATTAAAGTTTATCATGTCATGTAGATGGATTTGTGAAAGATGCAGTGGGTCGTTCTTCAGATCATTTACATGGGATTCCCATCACATGTATGCTCATGGTTTCATGGAGTACTTCATCTCATAGCAGCCACATACGATCCTGCAACATTTGTATTTTTTTGACTTGCAAGATTTGCATTCAATGTATCGCCAGTTCCTCGGACTCATTTTGGCGCGTGCAGTTCCCGAGCGAATCCAAGGAACTTTGACCGTTGGATCAAGAGTTAGAGAACTAATGTGACAAAATCCAACGACTAATAATTGCTTGTGCATTATGGTGATGGCTTATCTAATTTCAAAAACTGAGATACTTTTTTTATATAGTGGATAGATATAGATATAGATAGATTATTGCTTCGACTGTAACCACACTCAAAATCAAAATTAGTCGAGCTGCAAACCACTAGCCAATTAAGTCCGAAATATTTCAGAGGCTTTTATGAATTGCAGTTCGGAGGACATGGGAGTAACTTATTTTGTTTGTGATGATGCAATAGAGGCAAATGAAAGCACTTAAAGAGGAATAACGAAAGGAGGTTTTTTTTGTATTTTTGAAGATTGGGATAGACGTATTGAAAAATTGGCAACAAAGCTCGGGGAGAAAACTTCAAACTAAAAGTGAAAAATAAAAATCAAAAGAAAAAGAAAACAAAAAAGCAAAGTGTTGGCACTCTTACAAAACAATGTCTCAAAGCTCACATGGAGATGAAGTATAAACTCATCATTACAAAACGCCACTCTTTATTTTGGGGAGACATCCCTAAACTTGGCCTTTATGCGATCCCTCTTTCGGTTCATTGTGGTAGCGGAGGATAGTCCTCCGGATTCCATTGGTGGATCCAAGGTCAAAGTGGGATGACATAGTTTGATTCGAGTCTCTGAGGTGAGTGGCAAGGATGTGCATATTCTCAACGGTGCCTCCAAGTGCGTACATGTTGTCATACGTGGTGCAGGGGTTATGTGGCTACTGTTCTCGCTCAGGTCCTTCTTCTTATTCTTGTACTTCATCTTCTTGTTTGGGAAATTATCTTCTAGGTGATGTTGTTCTACATGTGAATCATAATGGAGACATCCATCCTCAATGGAGAATATATAGTTAGGAAAAGTAGCGGGGTTTAGATGCCCAACTCCAGGTATGTGAACAAAATATCTCCCTTTTATTTTTGTGAGCATGCCACAAGCATTTAGAGTACTATAAAAAAACATGTATCTCACCTTGCAATGTTTGCATATTACATGCGTGGACGTTAAGAGTGTTGGCTATGACAGTGATGACTCCTGCACAAACGATGCTTCTGCAACTTTGAAGAGCTTGATGCTTCAAGTAGATTAGAAGAATACAGCTTGATGCTTCAAGTAGAATAGAAGAATAGCACCCAAGTTTGCTGTCAATTTACAATTTTGGATAGCAGCCTTAGCGAGGACCATCATGTCCTCATTATTGACTCTAGTGAATTCACCATGAGCCTGCAGGGTGTCAGAAATAACATAGTAAAAATATCGAGTTGCACGACATTCTATATGATCCCCGTTGCAAATAGGTTAGATAATACTCAAATAATTAATAATATTGATAAGGGTAGGATTTAATGCATAGTTGGTGCAACGAATGTCGGTGTTATTGTTGTTGATGAATTAAAAGTAGGCGCACCACTCTTTGAGGGACATATTGTATTCACGATTCATGAAACCAAAGGTGATCATGTCACTTCCTTCCCACTCATCTTCTGAGCGGTAGTAATCCCCAATGGTGTGTGAAAACATGCTTAAGAACTCAAGTGTCAACCGACGGTAGGTTGGAGAGTCCTGGTAAACAAATGGAAGCAACCAACTATAGTACATAATAAAATAATTATTAATTTCAAGTTGATTGCGGATACGGGGGCATGCCCACTTAGTGCTTGAGTTTTGGGAACCAGTTTGATTGGTATCTCTCTCCAAACATGATGCCCATGAGAATTCAAGCTGTTGGCCTTTAGGGCGACCTCTGTGGCACGCGCACGGGTTCGGATCCTTGTGTTCATCATCTAAAATAAAAAAAAACTTGCACACGTTAATTTTTTATTCAATAGGAGTAGGCAATGAATTTTTGCCTATAGTTTGTATAAAAGAATTCTCCTCTAAATAGAAATACAAAACGTTATATGATACATAAGTCTAGATTGATAATGGCAAGAGATAGAGCAAAAAATTTCAAAAAGTAATTGGAGAATCGGAGGAAAAAAATATCGTATTTACTGTGTAAGGAAACAAATAAAAAACAAGTAGAGGTGAAGATCCCTTGAGGTTTTTTTAATGTTTGGAGGAAGAAGAAATACGAGTAGATGAACTTATGATTTTATTTACCTTGTTTTCGAGATGATATTGGGTTTGTGGCGGTGATACGGCTGTATCCCACCCGTACCGATGATCGTTACCTTCGGTTTAGGGTTTCGACCCTTTCGATGTTCGCAGTACAGTGTGGTACAGCAGTGTCGCATCGTACTCATGCTCGTTAAACTTACTAATTCTTAGTTCATTTTTCTGATTTTTCGTCACTTGGTTTCTGAGGCTAGTACGTTTCGTAGCCCATCATACCCATGCTCGTTATGATTACTGTTTTGGCTTTAAATTCAGCCTTCTCGATGATCAAATCAGTACAGTCGCCCGTACACATCGAGCAAATGTACCAGAGAGACTGTTACGACACAAGACGCTCCAAAATGACCTTCTATTTTCTTTGAGAATTCTTCTAAGGATCTGAAATGTTAGTATTGATCTCCAAATGACTGTAATATAAAGGATATGTCATCATTACTACTTTTGATAGCTACATGCTAGTGACTAATTTGGAACAAATTTTCTTTGTTTTCTCCTCTCTTTCTTGGATATTTGAACACTCTTTATTTCGAGTAAAAAAATTAAAACAAAAGCACTTACCAAATTTATTTCACATGGGTTGCCTCCCATAAAGCGCTTCTAGTTTTGTTCGTTTAGCTCAACCATGATGGTGATCATTTTGGCTTTTAAAGTGGATCTCCCACACCAAAGTAGTTGTCCTTCAAAGTGATGACCTTGTTGTCATATACCTTGGCATTCTTTCTCTAGGGGAAATAAGCAACAAACGGATCTCACATGGATAGTTCAAGCCTCACATTCCCTTTGTGTAGATTAATCAAAGCTTTCAAAGTGATTTAAAAATGGTCTACCAACAAGTAGATTAATCAAAGCTTTCAAAGTGATTAAAAATGGTCTACCAACAAGTATATTTGTATTTGCGTCATGATAATGATTTTATGGTCTTTCACATCAGTAAGTCTTGATAGAATATAAGAAGAAAGTTATTTAAAAAACATATTATGATCATTGGTTCATTCATGTGAAAAAAAGAAAAATAGAGAGAGAAGGAAAAACAGGGTACAATGATTGCGAAAGTGAAAAGAGAAGTAAAAAAAGAAGAGGAAGAGAGTTGCTCATAGATCTCATGAAAAGGCTAAATTTCATGATTTTATGATATGTAAAGAAAATAGTCTTCTCATCTACTATCAAATTAGAAAGGTGTGGAGGCCTCTAAGTCACTTGAGTTTGAGAATAGTATGGTTTTATCTATGATCTAGCTCTACGTACGATGTTATAATCCTTGTTCCTAAAAATGCCTCATTTGTTTTAACGACTTACGCTTCATGAACAAAGATGACTCTGTCCATTAAGCCTCTATCTTACTCGGGGACGAGCAAGAGTCTAGCTTGGGGAAGTTGATGAGTGCATTTTTAGCATGTTTTTACACTATTATTTTTGTTAAGTTATCATTGTGTAGTTATAGGATTTTTATATTTCACCGCGCTACTGCGCCCTTTTGTGCTTGTCTACACAAGATCTTAAAAATAATAAGGCAATGATAAAATATCAATAAAAACGGTCATTTTATGGTATTTTGACATGATAAAATCATTTAAGCACTTAATTATGCACCTGGGCGAAAGGAGGATGCAAAGAAGAGTTCCATAAGGTTTAGCGGACATTGATATGGGGGAGGCCCGCCCGTACCATCCGCCCCTACGGCCTGCAATGATGACCGTCTCGTCAAATACTCTCGCCTCCCGCAGACGGATCTGAGATTCCAAGCACATACGCGACCAAAAACAGCAGAACACCATCCTAGAAGAGATCTCAAGGAATAACAAGGAAGGGGCCTCATCCAAGTTGCTACCCGGATCATTGGAGGACAAGGCATCATCACCTTCATCATCACCCACAACGAAATCACCATCACCCTAGATTGTAATCTCCATTGTCATTGTGGGTTTGTACTTGAATTCACACCGTTTTCATATTCCATTCGCAATATTGTGATGCTATTCTTGATTGTGTCCATGTGCGAGTAGTTCATTCCATTCTTGAGGGAGATGGAGAAACCCTAGTAGTATTATAATATGAATGAAGATGATTTATAGCTTTGCACTATGTTTGTATGTTACTTTTGTCTTGTATTGTTGCATGAAGTCGACCATGTAACATTTGCCTAAGGGACACAGGAGGGAACCACCTTCGGAAGTACGATAGTGTATACGGCAGGAAGTGACATACAGTGTGCGGTGCATTATTGTATGGAAGAAGATGATAAGAAGGGACTTGCAACGCTCAACAAATGACCACGGGGTAATCTCTCAATTTTGATGGACCAATAGGTGGCTTGCCGAAGATCATTGTGGTGGTCATTCAGGGATGTGTTATGAGATACACATTCCAACTTCGAGCCTTTCCCACATACAACGAGAGCCAAGATATGAATTATGTAGTTTGTGTTCTTAGTTAATACTAGAGGTGGAACCTACAACCCCCGAGAACATTTTAGTATTATTATAGTCCAAACATAATCTTTAGTCGCATTTATATTTTCCTATTTCAGTTATTTACTCTACACAGCATCCTACAAAACTCTTTGAAAACAAAACCTCACTTGGGATTTGAGACAGCTTTAAGTGATTTTAGATAAATAGCAATAAGGGGCATTAAGATCACTACTATTAGCTCCTCATGATTCGATACTTTTATTTGAAACTAGCTACAACTGATATGTGTACTTGCAGTCATGATTTATCGGACCTTGGGACGAATTTGCTAGGCGTAAGATTATGTTGAACAAGACATTGTGAACTCATAATTTTTATCTACTGAACCAGACGTTACTTTTTGTGGTTTTTGTATCGATAGTCAGAGATAGGCCATGGCTAAGGATTCACCTGCATGCGTGCATACACAAATGGGATAGAAGATAATATTAAAAAACCATTTAATATGATCTAATGTCGATTGATATATGTGAGTGCCACCGTCTAATAACACTATAGCTTTGTAACTACAAACATTATAGATCTCTAGTCTAACCACTATACAATCAACGCGTGGGGACTAAGAAGTTGTTAAGTATATCGGACTAAAGCCTTAATATATATGATGTCACTATGATTCTAAAAATGTTGACCAACGGGGGAATGATCTCTCCCTTGGCTATACGTTGTTAGGTAGGATGGGACTCTCCCCGCGGATGGACGCGGATGGATGATAACCCGGTTTATTCGCCCCTCCTGCGAAATTATCGCGGATGGGGATTCGAACCCGGGTGGGCTGGCTGCGCACTCGCTTGCCTTGCCACTGAGCTAGAACTCAGTTCTCGTCACTATGATTCTCAAATGGATCTAAGACAACTACTGTACTCCCCTTATTGTCACCAGGTTTCGTGACGTAGATACAGATAACCACTCTTCTCACCTCTTTACCTTTATCGATCCTCGGGGTCGTGGGCACCTGACAAGTCCTTAGATCAAGTCAAGAGATAGACAAATAGAAATATATATTCAATCATGAACACAATAATCCCATATCAAAAGATGTAAATAGTACTACAAGGCTATGCCTCAACCCTCAGCCAGAGGACTGCTAACACTAGATAAGATCAACTATCACAAACATTGCATATAATTTTTTGATTGACATACCAAATATTCTTACAATACCACCAATCGCGATGACATAAAAATTAAAAGTATTGGACTATGTCTATGACGGGGAATGAAGATGGAGATGGAGGTGTGGCTATGGTGATGAAGATGGTTGCGACACCACAGGGGATCTCCTCTATTGTGTGATGGTTTGCTATGTTGTTTCATTTGTTAGTGTTGTTTTTCATGTCTCTAATGTGATTATTATATACCCCCCCCCCCCCCTTCATGAAAGTTAATGTGTGTGACCTAGCAAAGGGCGCGACACACGGTGCATCGATGTGGTACGGCTGCATCAGCCCATACCAATGCTCGTTAAAGCGTTTGAATGTTGAGTTCGTGGCCTCTTTGACTTTGGAATATTGCAACTCGCAAATCTTCATTAATTATCCTAGATTTCTCCATAAAAGCTTCCATTTCTGTAAGTATAAAATTTAAAGAGATAATTTGCACATCTATGCAATAATTAGAGATTATTGACAAGTCTACAGAGATATGTTATCAAACCCTTGATTAATATACGATTTAGGAGATTTACGGTAGCTACACAAGGCTTGTTTTTCTTTTGTTTGCTTGTTCGGTTACGATCATCCTAGTCATGTATAGGCTGGGTGTAAGCTCGTTTATTGTATGTTCACGATGCTGCATATAAGTAATAAACCTCCTCTTATCAAAAATAAAAATAAAAGAAAGAATTAAAGGAAATGTCATTTGGGTGGCCACGTTGAAAATCATAACTGAAAAGTGCATCGTCCTATGCAGATTGTACGAACAGTAAGTTTAGGTAACCTAAAAGTGGAAGAAATTTCAAAAAATGAACCTTCTGCGAAACTATTTCACATGAATAACCTCTTGGTGCCATGCCTGCAACGGGGCGTTGCAAACATCAGTGCCACGCCGTGACGCTTGGCGCGGCAGAGGCGCCAGCGTGGCCAGGCGGGCCCCAATGCGTGGTAGTGTGGCGCCCCAGCCTGGGGCGTGGCACTAAAGGTTGTGACGCCGGTGTCGGGGGCGCGGCACCGCGACGCCTTAGAAAGGCATGGTCGTCCAAGCCAGCCAGTCTAGGGTTCTTCAGAGGCGCGCGGTGCGGCAGGCACGCGGCGGCGGCGGCTGCTGGCCCTCTCTCCCTCCTCCAAACCTCCCACGAAACCGCCAAAATTGCCGAATCTCTTCGGGATCTTGCGCCCCAGCCCTTCTCCAAGGTATCCCCCCTCAATCCCCGTCGATTTTGTACGAAAATTTCCAGAAATTTCTCAATTGTTCTTATTTTAGGGTAATCCTAGTTCATCAAAATTCTAGAAATCTTAACCCTTATCCAATTTTGTAGCATGGCAACAGCACATGTGTGACTATTGTTTAGTTTTTGTGTGGACTAGATTTTGAAGTCAAATGCTCACATATTATATTAGGGAAACCCTAGTTCATCAACATATCTTGAAATTTATAGCCATTTTTAATCTTGTAGGATGTGAATAGCATTTGTGTTACTATTGTTTGTGTCTTGTGTCCTAGATTTTGTAGTGACATGGTCATATGTATTTTTATCTTGTCATATTTGCTCACATATTAGTTATATTGTTACTATTGCTCACACTAGCCTTTTGATATGCTGATATGTGTAGGATGTCGCTTCTCGAACCTCATTACGATGCTAGACACAGTGCGTACTTCATGTCCGAGAAGAAGCAGGTAATAGAAATGAACCTAGTAGTAATATTGTTTTCCAATGCTAAAATGCATATGTAATAATGAAGCTTGTATTTGTGTAGGTCTTTGGACCTCTCTGACATAGGCATCCCCAATGGGCCTGCCGAAGATGGTACCCGGGGTTTACTGAAGGCCCACGACCTGAAGTTTATCAAGCCCGGATGCCCACTTAAGAGATAGTTTGAAAGATAGAGTTGTACTAGGAATAATGACTTGTAACTATTACGGGGCGAACTCAAAGAGTCTCCCGGACTTTGTAACTTGTACATCACGAAACCCTCGGCTCTGCCTCCTATATAAGGGGGAGTCGAGGGAGAAAGAGAGGATCGATTTCATTGTCAACACAACCCTAGTTTTCTAGTAGTCGAGTACTTTTCCGGCTGAACTCTCGAGATCTACTTGCCCTCTACTTCTTACGAAAACCCTAGTCTACAATCCGTAGGCATTGACAAGTCGATACCTTGTCAATTGGCGCCATCTGTGGGAATTAGAGGTGACAAGGAGCTGATCTCGATGGCACGCTCAACATCATCGACATCTTCGGTGGCAAGCAACGCGATGGACAGAGGTAAACATAAGCAAAAAAGATTCAGTTCCAATCTTCTGAGCGGGAAAAAATAGCTCTCAAGCAAGCTCAAGAGTCTTTAAAGTTGAAAGAGTCTGCGGTTGCCGAAGCCTTACAGGCTACTTCTCGAGAAAATTATATGCTTGACTTGATGACTGACGCTAGTCTAGATATGACGGGTAAGTTCCTTCTTTTGTGTTTTCCCTTTCTTTTTCCATGTACAAATCATTCTATTCTCATTATAGTTCTTGCCATGGGTAGGCTCCTTCTTGGATGCTACTGCCGAAGGTCAGCGTGTTCATGCGAAATCTAAAGTTCTTCTTCGCCTTGCTCGTGAAAACAACTCCAGCTTCTGGGCTTCCCTAGACCGGGCCCGACAAATTGTGCGATTCCAGGATCGAGCTGGTCAGGTACGGGAGTACCTTGAATTTTGCGCCAGGACTCTGGCCAGAGTTTACAATGTCATGTTTCCTCGGAATCCTCAACCAAAAACACTTCCTGAACTGATGAATAAGTTCAAAGATGTGGATCAAATCCATGGTTTTGTGAAGGCGCAATTGCTTGCTGGTGCTAGATTTGCCATGATCATGTTACAGATCTGCCACCCGAAGTTGGACACGTCCAACACTGTTGAGCTTTGTCATGCCAGATTGAAGAAGCGAAAGAGAAACGTCGACAAGATCAACGATGAGGTGACACATGTAGCCGAGAAAATGATTGCTGATCTTCTTCGTATGGATACTGAGTATTTCTCCGAGGGCCATTATGCTGATTCTATGGATGCTCCTGCGGAAGGGGAAATGGTACAAATAGATGATCTTAGATGAGGTGAATATCTTCTGACGATTTTTCCTGTAACAAAATCAAATCTTATATATTGCAAGAAGTATGTATATTGCGAGAGCTGTATGTATTTGTTTTTCTTCCTTCTCTAGCCCCCGATTATTTTGATAGGCGTATGTACACTTATTACTCGCGAGGTGTTGTAACCAAGGCAAATAAATGGTGTTTAATATATTGTCCAGATCGAGTTTATGTTGTCTGTTTTGTGAATTATGAACATCCAAACTTGTCGAAGAAAAAGATGTATATCACCAATATCTTTACTATATTGTAGCATCGCGAGCCCGGCTCATTCAAAACCTTTCAGCCCAACTCGGTGCCCTGAAAGGAAATGAGTGCGTCTGAAAACTCGCGAGCTTTTCAGTCCAATGTATGTTTACATGCATGTTTCTATTTTGACTTCTACGCGTAGAAACGCCGAAGCTGCGCCACGTTCCATGGATTTTTCTCTACGACTCATGTCTTCTTGTCCTTATCATGTACGCTCCTCCCGCGATCACTTCTGTGACGACGTAAGGTCCTACCCATGGTGACTCGAACTTTTCATGGCTGTCTTGGGTAAGCCGAAGAACTAAGTCGCCCACTTGAAAAGACATTGGACGCAGACGTTGACTATGGTAATTTTTCAAGTCTTGCTGGTACTTAGTGACTCTTGACAGCACCTCATCTCTAGCCTCATACAGTGCATCGACATCGTCTTCTAGTGTTTTTCTCGAAGTTTCTTCATCATATTCCACCACTCTCGGAGAATTGTGTTCTATTTCTATCGGTAGCACTGCCTCAGCTCCATGGACCAAGAAAAACAGGGTTTCCTGTGTTGTTGTATTGGGTTTTGTTCGTATGCTCCATAAGATGCTTGGCAACTCTTCTGGCCAAGTGTGTCGAGCTTTCTCCAGAGGTGTTATCAATCGTTTCTTGATACCATTGTAGATGATGCCGTTTGCGTTCTCGACTTGACCATTGGTTTGCGGATGTGCCACCGACGCAAAGTGTAGTTTGATGCCTACCTCTGCGCAATATGCTTTGAACTCCTTGGAGGTGAAATTGTTGCCGTTGTCCGTGACAATACTATGGGGGACACCGAATCGAAAAACGATACCTTTGACGAAGCTTACCACCGATGCTGCATCTAGCGAATTTATCGGTTTTTCCTCAATCCACTTGGTAAACTTGTCGACAGCCACCAGCATATACTCGTATCCTCCTGGCCACGCCTTATGTAGTTTGCCTACCATATCAAGGGCCCATTGAGCGAAAGGCCATGACAAGGGCATTGGCATCAGCTCTGCTGCCGGGGAATGAGGCACCCGATAAAAATGGAAATATTGGAAAAAGTTGACAATATAGTGACAAAGATACTAAAAAGGTGAGCCTACAACCAAGTACAAGCACTTGGCTGTAGCCTCGGGGGCTATTCCCATCGGGAACGCTGTTCGTGTACCCGATGAAATTGAAGAAATCTTGGCGAGCATATTTTGAGTTATGATATTACTCTTCATATACTCCCATCGGGAAGACAAAGTGAAAAATATAAAAGTCATCGGCTGATTCGAACAAATGTGCTATTCCAGCAGCCGAAAAGGCACTCGACAATATATTCTCAGAGCGCCTCAGTCGCGATTTAATCTCTGAATGCCGCAATACTTTGCGAAGGTAAGACCCCAGGACCCGTTCTGCGCGGCGTGGCATCGCACCCGAATGCGCTCTGCTACTTTTTTCCGTATCAACAGATGCGAAGAAAAATCCTAACGGACGCGTTAGGTACCCGATAAAATGCGACTGGAGTTCGGCATACGGTAAGACCTTAAGCGGCACATGTCGAAACTACGCCAGTATACCGAGTTCATGTCCAGGGACTTGATATTGAAGTAGGTATTTGCGGGATTGCCACGAGAGCAGTTAACTGGTACCTGATCCGTCAGATGAACCACAATTACCGTTATCCCTGTACAATATATGATTGATTGATGAAAGTCATTTGATAACTCGAAGAAATCAGGTGTTAATTGTAATGATGGAGATTTTCCCTGATTCTTCGATTCAAGCAAAATCTCGGGGGCTACTGACATAGGCATCCCCAATGGGCCCGCCGAAGATGGTACCTGGGGTTTACTGAAGGCCCACGACCCGAAGTTTATCAAGCCCGAAGACCCTATTAAGAGATAGTTTAGAAAGATAGAGTTGTACTAGGAATAATGACTTGTAACTATTACGGGACGAACTCAAAGAGTCTCCCGGACTTTGTAACTTGTACACCACGAAACCCTCGGCTCCGCCTCCTATATAAGGGGGAGTCGAGGGAGAAAGAGAGGATCAATTTCATTGTCAACACAACCCTAGATTTCTAGCAGTCGAGTACTTTTCCGGCTGAACCCTCGAGATCTACTTGCCCTCTACTTCTTACGAAAACCCTAGTCTACAATCCGTAGGCATTAACAAGTCGATACCTTGTCACTCTCCGACTTAGGTGTCACGAGGCCTCGTCCTCAAGGAAGATGCCATACGATGAGCGATACACGGAGCACATCGAGAAGCTAGGTCTCCTCCTGTTCATCCATATGGTTACCCGACCGATGCCGAACATGAACCCTTCCGCCATCACTGCTATTGTCGATCACTGGAGACCGGAGACGCATAGTTTTCACCTCCGGAGATGTCCATGACTCTGCACACGATGATACTTTCACTCCAAATTGAGGGGAAGCCACTCTATATTGACACATCTTGTGAAGACTGGCGCGGCAATATGTTTGACCTTATTGGCAAGGTTCCTGGTCATATTATAAACAAGAAGGTGATAAATAAAGGGTCTCCGCTGGGGCTACTTTCACTTGGATCTCACAGAATTTCAAGACATGCCCGAAGGGAGCCAGTCGGGATGTGATTCAGTTGTACGCACGTGTGTATGTGTGGTATGTTATCACACGAACTCTATTTCCTGACAGCAGTGGGAATACCGCTCAGTGGCACTGACTGAAGGCGTTAACCAATATGGAGACTAAATGGAGTTGAGGTTCGGCGGCATTTGCCTTCTTGTACCGCCAGGTAATCACTTGTTTCTTTTTTTCCCATTTCTACATGACATCTCCAACTTGAATCATGACTAATATTTGCTCCCCTTTATGTGTAGTTGGACAAAGCTTGTTGTAGGACCAGTAAGGACGCTTCCGTTGGTGGTCCGTTGCTTCTTCTGTCCATCTGGAGCTGGGAGCGCTTCCCTGTTGGTAGGCCGAAGGTTCTCGCTTACAAGGATTACGAGGATCATGGCAACCAATTGCGGCAACCCACTTGTGCTTATAAGTGGGATGTGGTCTCCGAGTTCAGTGGCGACCCAGTAGCGGCCTATCGAACCTACACCAACGAGATTGATAACCTAACCCCGGGGCAGGTGAATATTTCCATCCCATATATAAGTCGAATGCATGTTCATTATTGGAACTCTAATGTTGATATCATTGTCGCACGATCTAGGTGGAGTGGGAGCCATATGGTCCTCGAGTGAAGTTTGGTGACGCTTTAACATTCACACTTAACCCGGCTTGCATGGCGGAAGCTACTCTTTGGTATATGCATTGCCCCTTGGTCTGCATGTGGGCCGTTGAGCATCATATGCCACAACGGGTAATGAGACAATATGGGTTACTTCAGCCTTTCCCGCCGGAATGGAAGGACACGAGTACAATACTCCACGGGTATGACCCCTTTTGTAGCTCGATCTTTTGTAAATTGATGTATTTTCCGCGGGTTATAACATGTGTTTCTCCATTCGCAGCTTTGACCGGAGGAGGAGCAAGAAGACATATTGGCACAAGATTCATAGGAAGTATGTGAAGAAATTCGTCATGCGAGTGGAGGAGCAAAAGAAAGCAAAAGGAATCCAATATGAAGAACATAGTGAGGATGCTTTCAACCAGTGCCTCCACTGGTTCCTTGACAACACTCGTGTTCAGATCCTCTCGGAAGCTTATGGGCACGATATTTTGGAAGAGCCGCTGATATTCGATGATGTTGCCACCCACGAGTACAACAAGCTTGTTAGGGAAGGGCGCAAAACCACTTTTGCTCCCATGTTGAACTTTGTGGTAAGATGTCGTAGTTTAGGTTTGTCCATTCATATGGGTACCTCTTTTGCTCTCGGGCTCGATGAGTTCATTTATTTGTATCACAACGCATCGAGATTCAGAAGCAGGCAGCTGAGCATGAGAGCGCATTGGAGTCGTTCCAACATGGTGAGAAGGGCGAGAGTTCATTTCGAGAATTCGTGAAGGTTCGTCCATAGAATCACATTCTAGTTGCTCTTTGCATCTTTCATGTCCACATGTTGACTAGTTGTTGGTTTTTCAACGCCAGGGCCAGAAGTTACGGCGGTTATCTAACCTACTTGGTTACCGTGATCCTGAGATTACGACACCACCCCATTCAAGGTCTGCCTCGCCCTCCGACCATGATGATGAGCCCAACTCCAGCTCTAGTGCCCGTGACGACGAGGTTTCCGATGAGGTATCATATCGCCGCTCTTCCCATGTGTCCCTACTTGCTTGTTGTGCATCCATTCATTACTTGTTCTATTTGAAGGCCGAAGGTGAGCATGAGGTGGATGAGGTTGTGCCATTGGGCAAGTATGTCAAGAATAAACGATCCGCGTACAAGTTAAAGCCTAGAAAGGAACGACAAGATAGGTTCACACCGGATGCATACGCAAAAGCGCCCGCAAGGAAGGTGAGGAAGAAAGCCGTCATCGAGTCTGATGAAGAAGAGCACATGGAGCCACATCAAAAGATTCCGCCTAGGAGGGGAGGCAAGACCAAGCGTGCAAAGAATTAGATGTTCTTTGTTGATATGCAAGAATATGCCCGTTGTGATGCTAGTTTTTGTTGTAAGAACTTGACTATCTAGAAGATGTTCTTCACATGTTATGCATTATGAAACTACTATGTATAATATAACTATCTAGAAATTGTTGGAATCTGGTGTGGAACTATATTTTTTGCTGTTTAGCTTGTGCTGTTACTGTTAAAAATGTTTGGCATGTACTGTGTCCTGATGGAAATATAACTTGGCTGAATTTTAGAGTGCAGCGCCAGCGTTGCAGCCCTCAGTGCAACACTCGCAGACTGTGGCGCGGAAGAAATGTGGCGCCGTCGCCAGTGGCGTTGCACACCTGAAATGTCGAACACCATGGCGCGGCACGCCTGCAACACCGAAGTCTGGGGCGCGACACGCCTGCGGGGCGCGGCACACTCGCAACTCTGGCTGGAACGTGACGATGTCTCAATGTGTTCGCAGTGTGTGTTACGCCCCCGACACCAGCGTCACAACCTGTAGTGTCGTGCCCCAGGCTGGGGCGCCACACTACAACGCACCGGGGCCCGCCTGGCCATGCTGGCGCCTCCCGCGCCGAGCTTCACGGCATGGCACTGATGTTTGCAATGCCCCCGTTGCAGGTGCGGCACTGAGGGGTTATTCCTGTGAAATAGTTTCGCAGAAAGTTTACTTTTAAAATTTCTTTCACTTTTAGGTTATTTTTTTGAATTCGCCTTTAGGTTGGAGCAGATGTTCTGATCCAAGGGGCAGTCACGAGAAAGAAATGAAACATAGCTTCGTTTTACTACTTATGGATACAGTTAGAGTGGCGCTTCAAACGCTAAATTAGGAGTAAAACTGAGGTGACATCGATCTCACTCTTCCGGACGTACAAAAATCACAGTGTGTGCGCGTAGGGGGTCGACAGTTCGACACACCGTGTTTAATTTTCGCACTAATAAAAGCACTTGATTGGATATTTAAGTCCGTATCTAGTACACACTTAAATGTGTAGCCATGGCTAACATGTACCTCTGCTGACATTATTGCTACATTTATTTTAATGAACAACGGAGATCATATTTTTCAAGTTCAGTCACATCTCGGAACAATATTTTCATCAACTTCCAAGTTCTGACCATCCTCCTCTCCACCTAAATCCATGTAGAACCTGACAAAGCTTATAGAACCAACGTAATTTTTTTGAAGCAATAGAACCAACGTAATCGTGAGACGATCAGCTAAAGCAGCTACTAGACCCATTATAGAGATGGTGATGAAACGCAATCTCTTGCCTGCTTGTTCTCCAAAACTCAAGCGGTTTTAAATAACTAATTTCACACAAGTTTGCCAAAATTCAAGGAAAAAATCGAGGAAATTGCACGTACCAGTAAGTCTTGGGGAGAATGTTGCACAGATCAGTAACTTTAATATTTCGTTGCACAGACCAGCAACTTCAGAGCTAATCGGTTGTAAAGAGATCAGCTCTATATTTAACAGTGTATTAGAGCATCTCCAACAGATGTACTAAAATTCGATGCGCTATATGTCGCTGCGACCGCGGTGTAAATGCTTAACGCGCGCTGTGCTTAATTTTCTGGACGCTCTACTATGCAGCTCGTGCTCTGGCGCTTAAAAAGTTCCTTCACCGGACGCTCCATTATGCAGCGCGCAGCGCGACGCAAACAACATTTTGATCATATTTGAATAGATCAAATAAAACATGAAAAATTAAGTGGAAATATGAAATATATTGCAAACTTCGACGCGACATCCACATTTATTTCGAAACTACCCTAAACTACTCGGAATCCCAGTCGAAATCCGACCAGCGAGTGGTGTCCAAAACCGGAGTGGATGTCCACTCGAAGGAGGAGGAGCAGGAGCAGAGGACGATCATCGATGGGCCGCCGCCGTTTTTCTGCTCCTACGCCTTCCTCGCGACCTTCTCCTCCCTCTCCTTCTTCCTCACCGCCTACTTCGCCCTCCGCTCCTCGCGATCCACCTTCTTCGCCGCCTCCGCCTTCTCCTCTTCCTTCTTCGCGTAGAAGGCCTCCATCGCGGCGACGTCCTCCGGGAACTCGTTCGCCAGGCTACCGCGTCGCAGGCGTGCGCCGCCTCGTGCGCCGTCTCGAACGTCCCGAGCCCGATGTGCTCATCGCCGCTGCGGCTCTCGGCGTAGAACGTGCCGCTCGGCCGCACCGCCGACGCCGTGGTAGCGGGGCGGCATCTCGTCGTGAGGCGGAGTGGCGGAGCTGAGCGAGGTATGAGGCGGAGCGAGGCGGGGGCGGTGAAACGACATGCGGTAGATGTGAAACTTCCGAACGGTTGGGATGCGCGCGCGTGGCGTTTATAACTCGCGGCAGTCAACGCAGCAACTTTGGTGCGCAGGATGGCGCAAAAGCGCGTGTGCGGCATTTTCGCTCGCCCGTTGGAGGTTCGCGTGGGCTCGCACGCGCGCCAAATCGGTAGTTTATTTAGCGCGCGCTTTTTGCCGCGCCTGTTGGAGATGCTCTTAGTTAATTAGGGGCGCTCACCTAGCGCAGGCCAAGGCAGAAATTGCCGACGCCAGGGCCGAGCTCGCCGAGGCCAGGGCGGCGCTCACAGAGGCGCGGGCGGCCCCACCCGCGGACGTCGTCATCCACGACATCGCCGCCGCCGCCGCCGACGTACCCTACCGCTAGGGACATGCCCCACTACCACGCCCAGATGGCGGCGTTTCATGAGGCGGCCCAGGCGGTGGCGGCGGCGGTGGCCAGGAGAGTCCCGTGGGACTCCTCTCTGGCCGAGGCCCTCGAACGCCGCATGTGGCAGGACGAGGTGTCTCATGTGCGGCGTGCACGACGCGCGGAGTCTTGATGCCGAGAATCAGCAAGAAGAAGAATGATGTGTAATGCTAGGTTTAGTGACCAAGCATATTTCTTTTTTGGATGCATGTGCGATAAGACCCAAATTTTGTAAATATTTCTATGAACCATGATGGTGATCCGAATGATGATCATATTATTCCTGTCATCTTTTATGCTATATAATGCTCCATTGTTCATGTTGTTTTCCTTACAAATGTTCCTACTGCTGCTGCTATCATTATTTGTGCTAGAATACATCTATTTTAATCATCAAAACTGATGCATGATGTTGATCACTGTTGCTAATTGTGGCAATTTTGGAGGGAAAAGAGTGGCTTCGCATGTTGCAGAGGTGCCACGGTGGCTACCAGATAAACTGTTAAACAACAAAATGAAGTTATTAGAGCTCCTTGCAACAAGCTACCCCTAGAGTGACTGGTATGTGCAAAACAAAGTTTAAGTCACTGGTTTGTGCAAAATTCTCCCAGAGAGTTGCTGGTTTGTGCAATTTCCTCGAAAAAAATGGATAACTTAACATTTTCTTCATGTATGTTTCAAAGAGAGTATTCATGGGGGGGGGGGGGCTCACAGAAATGTCCAAAATTTTAGAAAGTTGCTAAATTTTAGAAACTTCCAAAAACTTTGCAGTGAAACAAGCCCTCAACTGAAAAGGTAGTTCGGGCTGCCATCGGCCGCTCCCATGGGATTAGCCCGCGCATCCTGATGTTGGCGCGCCATGTGGTGACAGCTCGGGGGGGGGGGGGGGGGGTCGACCACCCCTAGGCCGCCCTCTGGCAAGGCTTCTCAATAAAAATACATTTCCTTATTTTTCACGCATATAACGTTACACCAAATATCCCACTGTTGGCGCGCCACGTGGTGACAGCTCGGGAGGCCTCGAGCACCCCTAGGCTGCCCTCTCGCATGACTTCTCAATAAAAAAATATTTCCTTATTTTCCACGCATATAAATTTACACTAAATATCTAAGAAAGGATGTGTTCATGGAGAGATATCTATCGGATAGCATTTATCGGTGGAGTAATCCATAAAATTCAAAATTTAGCTTGAAAAACATGTAATTATACTTCAAAACAGACAAACAAGTTTCACGAGCTGGAATATGCAGGCATCATATTTAATACTTCTAAATATGTATCAAAACATATTTTCTATTTATTTATGAAAATTCCTGATGAGCATTGAATGCCCACGATGTTTAGTTTTAAATTATTTAAAAAGTGATATTAGTTGACATATAACTTATAGTTATTCTAAAGGTTGAATATGGGTCACATGTAATGTGTGATGGGAAATACTTTTGTACTTAAATATATAGGTGTGGGTGTTTCCGTCATCGTCCATTTTATTTTGAGAGTCGGATGTATCGCATATTTTGCTTTTATCCATCATTAAGAACTCTGAATTACTGTTTATCGTTGAGACAGATGTATTTCCTATATTTCTAGAGGTGGTACTCCCAAAGACTGATGGAATATGGGACAAGATAAACCATTAGATGTGAGCAAATGGACGGCTTGTTATTCTAGGGTATTGTAGAAAAAGCTTCTTTTGTAGTTTTTTTACAAGGACCTTCTTTTCTAGTTATTAACCCGGATACCCGGACGCATTCAATTACGTGAGGAAAATGATGGGATTCCCCCGGGGGATGAAACGTTCGGCAACCTCCTACGTCCGTGCGTGACGCGTGTCCGCGGGACCCACCAGATCGCTCTCCTTCCTTCCTTTGCTGGCCACTCATTTTCCTCGCCTTATCCTCTCGTTTCCCATTCTTTTTTCCTGCAGACCAAGGAGACGAGGCGGAGGAAGCCGGCGGATGAGGCCAGCAAGGGAGCCTCCCCTCCGCACGAGCTCAAGCTCCAGCGCGGGTGGCTGCTCTGCCGCTGGCGAGGGCATCACAACGCGGAGGCGGTCGACCTGCAGCATGCCGGCAGCGAGCGTGAGGGTCTCCGCCTCGTAGGTGTTGGCGGCGCAACGGCGACGGGCTGGGCCGGCGGCACCAACGGGACGGGATGAGCCGGCGGCGAGCGCAGACCTCATTTCGTCCTCAAGTGCGGCGACCTCGCCACGAGTTTCTCCACCCATCCTTGCCATGGCCTGCCCGAAGCCGCCTCCATCTCGCGCTCCTCTGCTTTGTTTGCTACCTGCAGAGGCCGATTTTGCTATTTAAGGTGTCCGGCAGTGCTACCAGCGGAGGGTAGATTTTTGCTATGGGCGGAGGCCTACTTTTGCTACCCTAGGCATAGGGTGTTGCTACTAGAGGCTTCTGATGTTGCTGTCCTAGGCGGACGGAGTTGCTGCAACCTCGGACGGCGCTGTTGCCAGCTGCAGGCGAGGTCTCCGTTGATGTTTTAGAGGATTTGCAACATGTGAATTAAAAAATTTGCTACAATTTATTTGCGGTTTTGCTACATCTGCGTAATATGTTTGCTACAGGCTTTCCGACGAAGTCTCCGGCGAGACTCCGGCGAGCTCGGACTTTTTCTTTTGTTTCATAGGCGAACCGTTTTTTGCTACATACAGTTGCTGCCGGGGTGATTATTTTGCTGCCGGAGGTGTTATTTTTGCTACATGCAAATCTGACCGTACATTGATGTTGATCCGACGGCTGGGGACCCGGGAGCTGGGAAATCAGATCGCCCGGGGGACGCCCAGCACTTTCCATTACGTAATGATATTAGTTGACATATAACTTATACTCCGAGATCCATATAAATTATATTAGTTGATATTAGTTGGCATATTAGTTGATATTGGTACTAAGATGTGCGCAGATACTCGGAGTACCGTAATAGTATTTATTATGGATCTCGGATAAAGTGATTAAACACTAGTAGAAAACGGGCCAATTGTCGCGGGCTGTAGGAGCCTTTTGTCCCGCCGGCTAGCCGGGACAACGGAGGCGCGACAAAAGGCCCAACCTTTTGTCCCAGCCCTCTTCCCAGCCAGGATATAAGGTTCACCACGTGGCAGCCGCGGGGCACGCAGAGGACCTCCCCTTTTGTCGCGGGTGGTAACACAGCCCGGGACAAAAGGCTCTCTACGTGGCGCGCGCAGGACGCTGCTCCTTTAGGGTTTAAGGGGTGCAGCCACCCCCCCTTTTATTTCATTCTTTCATTTCAAAATAAATTTTTCATATATTTGTACGCTACTACAAACTGTACACGTTCATGCATTATATATAGATCGAGCAAACAAATATTCGGAGCAAAAGTCTATTCGTAGATATCTCTTACATATACATGGAGCTTACGACTACCGGGACTAGAGTTCGTCGTCTATTTGAACTATTACATGGGGATCATCAGAAGCGCCTATTTAAACTAAACAAGCCATTGCCATCTATTATTTCTCTCATCAGAAGTCCCACCACTTCCTCCGCAATTCCTAGTAGGTGTTCGTGTGGTTGGAGCTTCTCCCGCATGAACTCTGCCTATATAGGAAAATGAGATGAATATAACTATATCAATCTTGATAACGAAATATTAACAATAATAAATTAAAGTTGTGAATGTTATTGCTTACGTTGAATCTATTATCGTCATTCTCAGTGGTTAACATGTGAATGGACTCGCAAACGTAGTATCCACATAGATTTGTCCCCTGTGGCTGCTAGGCGCACGATACAGGAGTAAATGTTAGATTCTCTGCGAAGTACCCTTAACCACCTTCTTGAAGCATATCCAAACCCTGCCAGGCAAAAGAACGATTGAATGAGTGAATAATTAATTGATATCTCACGAAAGATATAGCGCGACAATGATTGAAATTACCTCTGGTGCAACTGCTGCATGTTGCGGAACCCTTCCAGGCCTCTACGCAATGGATCCCTTACTTCAACTATTTCCTTATTGATGGCGTGTAACTCACACGTTCGTTGGGAACCCCAAGAGGAAGGTATGATGCGCACAACAGCAAGTTTTCCCTCAGAAAGAAACCAAGGTTTATCGAACCAGGAGGAGCCAAGAAGCACGTTGAAGGTTGATGGCGGCGGGATGTAGTGCGCCGCAACACCAGGGATTCCGGCGCCAACGTGGAACCTGCACAACACAATCCAAAGTACTTTGCCCCAACGAAACAATGAGGTTGTCAATCTCACCGGCTTGCTGTAACAAAGGATTAACCGTATTGTGTGGAAGATGATTGTTTGCAGAGAAAACAGTAGAAACAAGTATTGCAGTAGATTTGTATTTCAGTATTAAAGAATGGACCGGGGTCCACAGTTCACTAGAGGTGTCTCTCCCATAAGATAAAAGCATGTTGGGTGAACAAATTACAGTCGGGCAATTGACAAATAGAGAGAGCATAACAATGCACATACATGTCATGATAAGTATAGTGAGATTTAATTGGGCATTACGACAAAGTACATAGACCGCCAACCAACTGCATCTATGCCTAAAAAGTCCACCTTCAGGTTATCATCCGAACCCCTTCCAGTATTAAGTTGCAAAGCAACAGACAATTGCATTAAGTATGGTGCGTAATGTAATCAACAACTACATCCTCGGACATAGCATCAATGTTTTATCCCTAGTGGCAACAGCACAACACAACCTTAGAACTTTCGCATCACTGTCCCGGTGTCAATGCGGGCATGAACCCACTATCGAGCATAAATACTCCCTCTTGGAGTTAAGAGCAAAAACTTGGCCAGAGCCTCTACTAATAACGGAGAGCATGCAAGATCATAAACAACACATATGTAATAACTTGATAATTAACATAACATGGTATTCTCTATCCATCGGATCCCGACAAACACAACATAGAGTATTACAGATAGATGATCTTGATCATGTTAGGCAGCTCACAAGATCCAACAATGAAGCACAATGAGGAGAAGACAACCATCTAGCTACTGCTATGGACCCATAGTCCAGGGGTGAACTACTCACTCATCACTCCGGAGGCGACCATGGCGGTGTAGAGTCCTCCGGGAGATGAATCCCCTCTCCGGCAGGGTGCCGGAGGAGATCTCCAGAATCCCCCGAGATGGGATTGGCGGCGGCGGCGTCTCTGGAAGGTTTCCCGTATCGTGGTTCTTCGCATCAGGGGTTTCGCGACGGAGGCTTTAAGTAGGCGGAAGGGCAACGTGGGGGGCCACACGGGGGCCCCACACTACAGGTCGGCGCGGCCAAGACTCGGGCCGCGCCGCCCTATAGTGGCGGCCCCTTGTGGCCCCACTTCGACTCCTCTTCGGTCTTCCGGAAGCTTCGTGGCAAAATAGGACCCTGGGTCTTGATTTCGTTCAATTCCGAGAATATTTCGTTACTAGGATTTCTGAAACCAAAAACAGCAGAAAACATCAACTGGCTCTTCGGCATCTTGTTAATAGGTTAGTTCCAGAAAATGCACGAATATGACATAAAGTGTGCATAAAACATGTATGTATCATCAATAATATGGCATGGATCATAAGAAATTATCGATACGTTGGAGACGTATCAGCATCCCCAAGCTTAGTTCTGCTCGTCCCGAGCAGGTAAAACGATAACAAAGATAATTTCTGAAGTGACATGCCATCATAACCTTGATCATACTATTTGTAAACATATGTAATGAATGCAGCGATCAAAACAATGGTAATGACATGAGTAAACAAGTGAATCATAAAGCAAAGACTTTTCATGAATAGTACTTCAAGACAAGCATCAATAAGTCTTGCATAAGAGTTAACTCATAAAGCAATAAATCAAAGTAAAGGTATTGAAGCAACACAAAGGAAGATTAAGTTTCAGCGGTTGCTTTCAACTTGTAACATGTATATCTCATGGATAATTGTCAACATAGAGTAATATAACAAGTGCAATATGCAAGTATGTAGGAATCAATGCACAGTTCACACAAGTGTTTGCTTCTTGAGGTGGAGAGAGATAGGTGAACTGACTCAACATAAAAGTAAAAAGAATGGTCCTTCAAAGAGGAAAGCATCGATTGCTATATTTGTGCTAGAGCTTTTATTTTGAAAACATGAAACAATTTTGTCAACGGTAGTAATAAAGCATATGAGTTATGTAAGTTATATCTTACAAGTTGCAAGCCTCATGCATAGTATACTAATAGTGCCCGCACCTTGTCCTAATTAGCTTGGACTACCGGATCATTGTAATACACATGTTTTAACCAAGTGTCACAATGGGGTACCTCCATGCCGCCTGTACAAAGGTCTAAGGAGAAAGCTCGCATTTTGGATTTCTCGCTTTTGATTATTCTCAACTTAGACATCCATACCGGGACAACATGGACAACAGATAATGGACTCCTCTTTAATGCGTAAGCATGTGGAAACAATTATTATTCTCATATGAGATTGAGGATATATGTCCAAAACTGAAACTTCCACCATGAATCATGGCTTTAGTTAGCGGCCCAATGTTCTTCTCTAACAATATGCATGCTCCAACCATAAAGGTGGTAGATCTCTCTTACTTCGGACAAGACGGACATGCATAGCAACTCACATGATATTCAACAAAGAATAGTTGATGGCGTCCCCGAAGCATGGTTATCGCACAACAAGCAACTTAATAAGAGATAAAGTGCATAAGTACATATTCAATACCACAATAGTTTTTAAGCTATTTGTCCCATGAGCTATATATTGCAAAGGTGAATGATGGAATTTTAAAGGTAGCACTCAAGCAATTTACTTTGGAATGGCGGATAAATACCATGTAGTAGGTAGGTATGGTGGACACAAACGGCATAGTGGTTGGCTCAAGGATTTTGGATGCATGAGAAGTATTCCCTCTCGATACAAGGTTTAGGCTAGCAAGGTTATTTGAAACAAACACAAGGATGAACGGTGCAGCAAAACTCACATAAAAGACATATTGTAAACATTATAAGACTCTACACCGTCTTCCTTGTTGTTCAAAACTCAATACTAGATATTATCTAGACTCTAGAGAAACCAAATATGCAAACCAAATTAGCAAGCTCTAAGTGTTTCTTCATTAATGGGTGCAAAGTATATGATGCAAGAGCTTAAACATGAGCACAACAATTGCCAAGTATCAAATTATCCAAGACATTTTAGAATTACTACATGTAGTATTTTCCAATTCCAACCATATAACAATTTAACGAAGAAGAAACTTCGCCATGAATACTATGAGTAGAGCCTAAGGACATACTTGTCCATATGCTACATCGGAGCGTGTCTCTCTCCCATAAAGTGAATGCTAGGATCCATTTTATTCAAACAAAACAAAAACAAAAACAAACCGACGCTCCAAGCAAAGTGCATAAGATGTGACGGAATAAAAATATAGTTTCAGGGGAGGAACCTGATAATGTTGTCGATGAAGAAGGGGATGCCTTGGGCATCCCCAAGCTTAGACGCTTGAGTCTTCTTATAATATGCAGGGGTGAACCACCGGGGCATCCCCAAGCTTAGAGCTTTCACGGCAACCTGCACGAGAAGCTCGTGAATGTCAGAGGAGCCAGTCAGTGACTCCGTGGCGAGGTGAACTAAACTGCAATAGCGCTGAACTACACTTTCACAATGAACACTGAAAATCAGAAAAGCAATGAACTGAACCTGGACGAAGGCGTGAACTTCCCCGCGCTTCCCCTTTACAATGTCGCTCCTTTCACCAGAGGAAATTGGACCGGGACGTGCAGCGTAGCAGGGGGGTTGAGGCTGCCGGCAAAGCTCGGGAGGGCCAGACCATCGGGGTCCTGAGCAGCGATGAGGAACAGCACTAGGGCGAGGAGGCCTAGCACGATCTCCGGTGGATTCCCGTGGTGAGGATAGGGAACTCTCGTGGCCTCGGAGTTCAGAGCTATGACGCGAGCCGGCCATGGCGTCCTTCACCTCGACCTCGCAGGTTGCAGCTGCGGTGTAGGGCGGCGCATGATGGAGGTGGGATCCCCGGCGGCGCGCGATGGAGGCTGGATCCCGGCGGCGCGCGATGGAGGCGGGATCCCGGCGGCGCGCGATGGAGGCGGGATCCCGACGGCGCGCGATGGAGGCGGGATCCCGACGGCGTGCGATGGAGGCAGCATCTCCGGTGCTGCAGGTGGACGGGGCTGGCTCCCGCCGGCGCTGGGAGGCGGGCCTCCGTCGGGGAAGAAGGCACGCAGCGTCGCAGGCTGCCGCCGGGAAGAAGGCAGAGCGGGAGTTGGGGACGGAGCGGCGTCGCGGGTTGCCGCCGGGAAGAAGGCGGAGCAGGAGCTGGGGTCGGGCGGCGAGCGGCGAGCGGGCTCTCGCCGGGAAGAAGGCGGAGCAGGATCTGGGGTCGGGCGGCGAGCGGCGAGCGGGCTCTCGCCGGGAAGAAGGCGGGGAGGGAGTTGGGTTGGGGCGGCGCGATGGCCCCGTCGGTAGGAAAGAAGGTTGGGGGAGATTGGGGAGTTCGGGTACGGGTCGTGTGGTTTGAGGTCGGGGGAGATTTTTTTCTCGTGGGCGGTGGGTCGGGTGGGTTGGGGTTTTCGGATGGATGCAAGGGGGTTCGAGAATAGCTATTCTAGAACCTCTCTTAAGGGGGTTCGAGAATAGTTGGGCTCTATATATATATATATATATATATATATATATATATATATATATATATATATATATATATATATATATATATATACACACACACATATATATACACGTCATGAATTACACTTAACATCGAGTAAGAAAAACTGAATGTGTACAATAGAGTAAGACTCTCACCTACAGTTGTAAGGAAACAATATTAAACCACAGAAATGTTGCTCCGTTATAAACCTTAGTAGGTTTCCCACCATTTTTTCGTCTTTATCCCTTACCGTGTCATGATATACTTTATCTGGGTCAACAAACCCAATATTGGTTATCTTCTTTCTTCTGCATTCATGGATCTTCAGTCTGCATAAGAGAGTACATAAGGATATATTGAGTATATGCAATGAACATGAACAACTGAATGAACAGGAACTTATATGTAGTCAACAACTTACAAGCAATAGCAACTCATGAGAGATGTCGAGGGCGTCTAAATTGAATAAGTGCCAGAGTTCGGAAATCTCAATATGGAGATCCTTCCTTCGGAAGTAATATTCTACTAGGATATTCCCCACGATGAATCTTGTGTTCTGCTTGCACGCATCAAGGTACCACTGATGCAAATTCCGCATATGCATTGGCAGTTCTTGCAGCCTCTTTTTGCTAACCAAGTCAGCCCCGTAGACAAATTTAGGGGCTATATCAGAAATGGGTAGTGCAACATCTTGGGAACTCAGCAATTCCTCCACAGTACAATCCATTTGAGCCGCTAGCGCCGCAGCTGCTTCCATATCGAAACCACCATGTTCCTGGTACACCGAGGGAACATCTAACACTTTGAGGGGTGGCATCGATTGTTTGCCATGTTCTCCAAGTTGGGGAACATCCTTTCTTTTTCTGCTTGCTGTCGCTTGCTTGGTCTTGAGGGGTTCACTTTTTGTACTTGATTTCTTCCCGGCTACAGTTTTAGTTGATGATTTTCTCGTGCTAGCACTATTCTTCTCTTTGCTCTGCTCAATTACCTTCGAAAGTGTGTGTGTATAGTCATCATTCTTCTCGTGTCAGTCATATTGCAATGGTGTGTTCAGAAAATCAAGAGCATATGCTTTTTTCCTTCTCGATGTATGGTGCTGGGGGCTTGGGTTTTTCCTTATGAAAATGTTCATGCAGTTGTTTCTTTACAACGGCCTCGTTTTCCTCGATAGTAAGATCGTAAGGACGGGGGGAGGAACCTTTGGTACTCTTGGGAGGGGCGACAGTCGGCGGATAGGACTCTTGACACGCTTCCGCTTGGGTGCCTGCCGAGTCTTAGTGGGCGCAGGCAGCGGCGAGGATGGCCGAGGCGGCTGTGGAGATGGAGATGGACTAGGGATGTGGTGGTCGTACTCATGGGTTGATGGCGACATGTGACCACTCGGATCGGGGGGACAATTTTTACATAGGGGCGATGTCGCGGATCGGGGGGAACAATTTTTACATAACGACGGCGAAGCGGGATAACATTCGGATCGGGGGAACACTTTTTACATAGGGGCGATGTCGCGGATCGGGGGGGACAATTTTACATACGACGGTGAAGCGGTACATAATCCCTAACCCTAACTAAACTAACCCCTAACCCTAACTAAACTAACAATAACCCTAAAAAAATAAACTAACCCTAACTAAACTAAAACTAACCCCTAACCCTAACCATAATTAACTAATTAAACTAATTGATCACAAATTATCCCTAACCCAAACTAAACTAACCCTAATGCTAATTAACCCTCTAATTAACTAATTAATTAAACTAATTAACTAATTAAACTAAATGGGGGCCGGCGGTGGCCTACCTGCGCGTGGCTCTGGCGGCCGGCGGTGGCGTGGGGCGGCGATGGACGGCCGGCGGCGATGGAGGACGGCGGTGGCGTGGGGCGGCGGCGGAGAGGCCGGCGTGTGGCGTGTGGGCGGAGGCCGACGGTCGCGTCTGCGCGCGCGGCAGGCGCGGGTGCGTGCTGCAGGCGGCCAGTGGGGGTGGCGGTAGGCGGTGGCGGGCGTGCGCTCGGCAGGCGGCCCGTCGGTGCGGTGGCCGGAGGTGGCGCGTCGGCGGCGGCGGCGTCAATTTTGGCAGCCTGGCGGCATCAAATTCGTCGGTTGGCCTCCAGTGTCGCGGGTAGTTGCTCAGGCCGAGATAGTGGGAGCCTTAAATACCCCAGACCCTTTTGTCGCGGGTGGTGGCTCCGGCCGGGATAAAAGGGTGCCTTTTTTCGCGGCCCGTGCCACCACCCGCGATAAAATGGGTCGATCCGTGGTATCACGAATCCAACGGCTCTGCCGTTTTGAGCCAACGGCCTGGAGCTCAATCCGTGGACTTGGGCTCCAGGCCAATGGTAGCCTTTGCTGGTTCTCGCCACGACGCCGGCCGCGTGGGAAAGTATCCCGCCACGATGCCGGCCGCGCGGGAAAGTATTCCGCCACGACGCTGGCCGCACGGGAAAGTTTCCCGCCTACACGTCTCTATAAATAGCTCCTACGTCCCCGTCTCCCACTTCACTCTTCGAACCCTAGCCCATTTCACAATGCCCCCAAAGCCGCTCCCGCCGTCGGTGGAGGTGGACCTGCAGCTCGCGGAGATAGAGGAGTGGGAGGAGCTGCAGTAGCAGCTGCGGCAGGAGGCGGCAGCCAGGAGGGCAACAGCGGATGAGGTGGACCCGCAGCTCGCGCAGATAGAGGAGTGGGAGGAGGCGGCACTAGCGGCTACCATAGAAGCATTTGAGAGGCAGACTCTCCAGGAGTTGCATAAGAGGCGGCGTGGGTGGAGCTGGATATTGAGGAGACGCATAAGCGTCGTCGTGAGGAAAAGCAGCAGCAGCAACTACGGCAGGAGGCGGCAGCCAGGAGGGCAGCAGCGGATGCGCAGAAGAACTAGTCGAAGTCGTTATTTTAGTTTAAATTTAGTTAACGTATCTAGTTATATTCCAATAAAGTCGTAGTCGTTACTTTAATTTAAATTTTTAGTTAATGTATTTAGTTAAATTTCAATAAAGTCGTTGTCGTTGTTTTAGTTTAAATTTAGTTAAAGTAATATGAGCGAGCAGGTGGATGGACCTTTAGTCCCGGTTCGTAAGCAACCGGGACTAAAGGGGGTGGGCTTTAGTCCCGGTTATTTAGTCCCGGTTGCACCACATCGGGACTAAAGTGGATGGACCTTATGAACCGGGACTAAATGCCCTTTTTCTACTAGTGGAGCCTTCTCTGGGGTGGTGGCTTTCGACCGAGATGGTGGGTTAGTTTATATACCTTTTTTTATCCCGGGTGGGTGCTCAAACCGGGACAAAAGATGGGGGGAGGGCTTCATCTGCGGGAGGCTTATCTAGTGTTTGCCTTATCTGGGGGGAGGGGATTATCTGGAGGCACGCCGCTATATATAGCCCCTCCGGTGAGAGTAGAGAGAGAGCTGCCTGGGAGCTGAGAGGAGAGGCAACGACCTGGAAGGAGGGGAGAGTATAGAGAGCTTCCCGGGTGCTGGTATACACCCGGCGACGGCGACCTGGAAGGAAAGAGCCTCTCCGGCGGAGCTTCTCGAATATGTCTTAGATGGTCGGCTGTCTTAGACATATTCGGAAGCTCCGCCCGAGGGAATTCTTCCCGCAAGTAGGACTCCCGCCCGGAAGCTGCTAGTATATATACACCCATCAACCTGTAGCTCAGGGTACAAAAGGAGGGGAGAGTAGAGAGAGCTTCCCGGGAGCTGGTATACACCTAGCGATGGCGACCTAGAAGGAAAGAGCCTCTCCAGCGGAGCTTCTCGAAGATGTCTTAGATGGCCAGCCGTCTTAGACATCTTCGGAAGCTCCGCCCGAGGGAACTCTGCCCACAAGCAGGACTCCCGCCTGGAAGCTGCTAGTATATATACACCCAACAACCAGTAGCTCAGGGTACAAAAGGAGGGGAGAGCAGAGAGAGCTTCCCGAGAGCTGGTATATATACACCCGGCGACGGCGACCTGGAAGGAAAGAGCCTCTCCAGCGGAGCTTCTCGAAGTTGTCTTAGATGGCCAGCCGTCTTAGACATCTTCGGAAGCTCCGCCCGAGGGAACTCTTCCCGCAAGCAGCACTCCCGCCCGGAAGCTACTACTATAAACCCAACAACCAGTAGCTCAGGGTACAAGAGGAGGGTTCTCATTATTACATAAATGTAGAGATTGTCTTGGGAACTATTAAGAATACATTATTACATTACAGGTTTAAATATCGCCAACATCGCCAGCTAGTGCTGTGGTTTTCTTCTGCACTGTAGCCATGGAGAATCTTCATCATTTAGCAAGATGCTTGGGTCAATTTTCACCGTGAAGGGCGGAATTTCTTTAAACTTATTATAATCTTCTGACATGTCTGTCTTGTCATCCACTCCCACGATGTTTCTTTTCCCCGAAAGAACTATGTGGCGCTTTGGCTCCTCGGTTGATGTATTTGTTGATTTCTTTTTCTCAGTTTGATAGACATGTACTTCACGTAGAAACCTTGAGCCACCTCGCTGGCTAGGACGAATGGCTCGTCCATGTACGCAAGATTGTTGAGATCCACTGTTGTCATACCGTACTTATCGTCTACCTGTACCCCGCTGAGCTTCACCCATTTGCACCGAAACAAAGGGACTTTAAAATTAGGTCCATAGTCAAAAGTTCCCATATCTCCTCTATGTACCCATAATATGTGGTGGTCTGCCCATTCTCGTCTTTTGCATCGAAGCGGACACCACTGTTTTGGTTGGTGCTCTTTTTATCTTGGGCGATCATGTAAAATGTATTCCCATTTATCTCGTACCCTTGGAATGTACATATGTTTGAAGATGGTAACCGGGCCAACAAGTACAGCTGGTCTCCAACAGTGGTGTTAGTCATGAGATGTGTTTGCAACCAACTGCCGAAGGTCTTCATGTGTTGACGTGTAATCAAGGACTTGGGCTGGCCCGGGTTTACTTCTCATACAACATTCTTGTGTATCTCGTTGTACGGAGCCACCAAGCCGGAATTGTATAGAACTGTGTAGTGTGCTTGATTGAAAGAAAGCTTGTCCCTACACACCGTTGCTTTCCTTTCTAATGTGCCTTTTCCAGTCAGCCTCCCCTCATACCGAGATTCAGGAACACCAATCGACTTAAGGTCAGGAAGAAAGTCAAGACAAAACTCAATGACCTCCTCTGTTCCGTAGCCCTTTGAGATGCTTCCTTCTAGCCTAGCGCGGTTATGAACATATTTCTTTAATACTCCCATGAACCTCTCGAAGGGGGAACATATTGTGTAGAAATACAGGACCGGGAATGCTAATCTCATCAACTAAGTGAACTAGGAGGTGCTTTATAATATTGAAGAAGGATGGTAGGAACAACAACTCGAAGCTGACAAGACATTCGACCACATCAACCTGTAACCTTGACAAATTTTCTGGATCCATTACCTTCTGAGAAATTGCATTGAGGAATGCACATATCTTCACAATGGCTAGTTGAACATTTTCTGGTAGAACTCCCCTCAATGCAACCGGAAGCAATGGTGTCATAAGAACGTGGTAGTCATGAGACTTTAGGTTCTGGAACTTTTTCTCCTTCATATTTATTATTCCCTTTATATTCGACGAGAAAACAGATGGAACCTTGATACTAAATAGGGCTTCAAAAAATATTTTCTTCTCTTCTTTGGTAAGAGCGTAGCTGGCAGGCCCTTGAAACTGCCCTGGATTATTGTCGTATCGTCCTTTATGACGTTGCTGCTCCTTGATACGTCTCCGACGTATCGATAATTTCTTATGTTCTATGCCATATTATTGATGATACCTACATGTTTTATGCACACTTTATGTCATATTCGTGCATTTTCGGAACTAACCTATTAACAAGATACCGAAGTGCCGGTTCGTTTTCTCGCTGTTTTTGGTTTCAGAAATCCTAGTAACGAAATATTCTCGGAATTGGACGAAACGAAGACCCGGGGCCTATTTTTCCACGGAGCTTCCGGAAGACCGAAGAACATACGAAGTGGGGCCACGAGGTGGCGACACCACAAGGCGGCGCGGCCAAGGGGGCCGCGCCGCCCTATGGTGTGGCCCCCTCGTCAGGCCCCCGACTCTGCCCTTCCGCCTACTTAAAGCCTCCGTCGCGAAACCCCTGAGGCGAAAAACCACGATACGGAAAACCTTCCAGAGCCGCCGCCATCGCGAAGCCAAGATCTGGGGGACAGGAGTCTCTGTTCCGGCACCCTGCCGGAGCGGGGAAGTGCCCCGGAAGGCTTCTCCATCGACACCGCTGCCATCTCCACCGCCATCTTCATCACCGCTGCTGCTCCCATGAGGAGGGAGTAGTTCTCCATCGAGGCTCGGGGCTGTACCGGTAGCTATGTGGTTCATCTCTCTCCTATGTACTTCAATACAATAATCTCATGAGCTGCCTTACATGATTGAGATTCATATGATGATGCTTGTAATCTAGATGTCATTATGCTAGTCAAGTGAGTTTTACTTATGTGATCTCCGGAGACTCCTTTTCCCACGTGTGTAAAGGTGACAGTGTGTGCACCGTGTGGGTCTCTTAGGCTATATTTCAAAGAATACTTACTCACTGTTATGAATGGCGTAGTGAAGTGCTTATTTATATCTCTTTATGATTGCAATATGTTTTGTATCACAATTTATCTATGTGCTACTCTAGTGATGTGTTATTAAAGTAGTTTTATTCCTCCCGCACGGTGTAATGGTGACAGTGTGTGCATCCGTGTTAGTACTTGGCGTATGCTATGATCATGATCTCTTGTAGATTGTGAAGTTAACTATTGCTATGATAGTATTGATATGATCTATTCCTCCTACGTGGCGTGAAGGTGACGAGTGTGCATGCTATGTTAGTACTTGGTTTAGTCGTGTTGATCTTTCTTGCACTCTAAGGTTACTTAAATATGAACATTGAATTGTGGAGCTTGTTAACTCCGGCATTGAGGGTTCGTGTAATCCTACGCAATGTGTTCATCATCCAACAAGAGTGTAGAGTATGCATTTATCTATTACGTTATGTGATCAATGTTGAGAGTGTCCACTAGTGAAAGTCTAATCCCTAGGCCTTGTTCCTAAATACTGCTATTGCTGCTTGTTTACTTGTTTCTATTGCGTTACTACTGCTGCGTTACTACTGCTGTGTTACTACTGCTTGTTTACTGTCCTGGGCAAAGCACTTCTGGTGCCGTTGCTACTACTTATTCATACCACCTGTATTTCACTATCTCTTCGCCGAACTAGTGCACCTATTAGGTGTGTTGGGGACACAAGAGACTTCTTGCTTTGTGGTTGCGGGGTTGCATGAGAGGGATATCTTTGACCTCTTCCTCCCCGAGATCGATAAACCTTGGGTGATCCACTTAAGGGAAACTTGCTGCTGTTCTACAAACCTCTGCTCTTGGAGGCCCAACACCGTCTACAAGAATAGAAGCTCCCGTAGACATCAAGCACTTTTCTGGCGCTCGTTGCCGAGGAGGAAAGGTAAAAGGCTCTCATACACCGGTCCCATGTAAAGTATTTTTACGGCGCCGTTGTGTGTGTGCTCAAAGCTATTTCCTTTAGATCCTGCAATTGCATCTTGTTGTTTCTTGTTTACACTAGTTTGGCATAATGTACAAGAGTGAGCTTCTTATTCTATTTCCTGATTTAAAACATGGATTGTTTGATGCGAAAATTAAAAAACCTATGGAATCTTATTTGCATGCTTGGTAGTAATATTAGTATGAACGCTTTGAACACCATTGTTGATAATAATGTAGAAAGTTCTAAGCTTGGGGAAGCTGGTTTTCATGATCTTTTTAGTCCCCCAAGCATTGAGGAGAAAATTTCCTTTGATGATACTTTGCCTCCTATTTATGATAATAATGATAGTGGTCTTTTGGTGCCACCTACTATGGAGAGTAAATTTTGTTGTGATTATACTATGCCTCCTACACTTGATGAGAATAATAATGATAGCTACTTTGTTGAATTTGCTCCCACTACAACTAATAAAATTGATTATGCTTATGTGGAGAGTAATAGTTTTATGCATGAGACTCATGATAAGAATGCTTTATGTGATAGTTATATTGTTGAGTTTGCTCATGATGCTACTGAAAGTTATTATGAGAGAGTAAAATATGGTTGTAGAAATTTTCATGTTACTAAAATGCCTCTCTATGTGCTGAAATTTTTGAAGCTATACTTGTTTTATCTTCCTATGCTTGTTACTTTGCTCTTCATGAACTTGTTTATTTACAAGATTCCTATGCATAGGAAGCATGTTAGACTTAAATATGTTTTGAATTTACCTCTTGATGCTCTCTTTTGCTTCACATACTATCTCTTGCGAGTGCATCATTAAAACTGCTGAGCCCATCTTAATGGCTAAAAAGAAAGAACTTCTTGGGAGATAACCCATGTGTTATTTTGCTACAGTATTTTGTTTTATATTTGTGTCTTGGAAGTTGTTTACTACTGTAGCAACCTCTCCTTATCTTAGTTTTATGTTTTGTTGTGCCAAGTAAAGTCTTTGATAGTAAAGTAAGTACTAGATTTGGATTACTGCGCAGTTCCAGATTTCTTTGCTGTCACGAATCTGGGTCTACCTCCATGTAGGAAGCTCAGAAAATTAAGCCAATTTACGAGCATGATCCTCAGATATGTACGCAACTTTTATTCAATTTGAGCATTTTCGTTTGAGCAAGTCTGGTGGCCTAATAAAATCCATCTTTACGGACTGTTCTGTTTTGACAGATTCTGTCTTTTATTTCGCATTGCCTCTTTTGCTATGTTGGATGAATTTCTTTGATCCATTAATGTCCAGTAGCTTTATGCAATGTCCAGGAGTGTTAAGAATGATTGTGTCACCTCTGAACATGTTAATTTTTATTGTGCACTAACCCTCTAATGAGTTGTTTCGAGTTTGGTGTGGAGGAAGTTTTCAAGGATCAAGAGAGGAGTATGATACAATATGATCAAGGAGAGTGAAAGCTCTAAGCTTGGGGATGCCCCGGTGGTTCACCCCTGCATATTCTAAGAAGACTCAAGCGTCTAAGCTTGGGGATGCCCAAGGCATCCCCTTCTTCATCGACAAATTATCAGGTTCCTCCCCTGAAACTATATTTTTATTCCGTCACATCTTATGCACTTTGCTTGGAGCGTCGGTTTGTTTTTGTTTTTTGTTTTGTTTGAATAAAATGGATCCTAGCATTCACTTTATGGGAGAGAGACACGCTCCGCTGTAGCATATGGACAAGTATGTCCTTAGGCTCTACTCATAGTATTCATGGCGAAGTTTCTTCTTCGTTAAATTGTTATATGGTTGGAATTGGAAAATGCTACATGTAGTAACTCTAAAATGTCTTGAATAATTTGATACTTGGCAATTGTTGTGCTCATGTTTAAGCTCTTGCATCATATACTTTGCACCCATTAATGAAGAAATACTTAGAGCTTGCTAATTTGGTTTGCATATTTGGTTTCTCTAGAGTCTAGATAACATCTAGTATTGAGTTTTGAACAACAAGGAAGACGGTATGGAGTCTTATAATGTTTACCATATGTCTTTTATGTGAGTTTTTGCTGTACCGTTCACCCTTGTGTTTGTTTCAAATAACCTTGCTAGCCTAAACCTTGTATCGAGAGGGAATACTTCTCATGCATCCAAAATTCTTGAGCCAACCACTATGCCATTTGTGTCCACCATACCTACCTACTACATGGTATTTATCCGCCATTCCAAAGTAAATTGCTTGAGTGCTACCTTTAAAATTCCATCATTCACCTTTGCAATATATAGCTCATGGGACAAATAGCTTAAAAACTATTGTGGTATTGAATATGTACTTATGCACTTTATCTCTTACTAAGTTGCTTGTTGTGCGATAACCATGCTTACGGGGACGCCATCAACTATTCTTTGTTGGATATCATGTGAGTTGCTATGCATGTCCGTCTTGTCCGAAGCAAGAGAGATCTACCACCTTCATGGTTGGAGCATGCATATTGTTAGAGAAGAACTTTGGGCCGCTAACTAAAGCCATGATTCATGGTGGAAGTTTCAGTTTGGACATATATCCTCAATCTCATATGAGAATAATAATTGTTGCCACATGCTTATGCATTAAAGAGGAGTCCATTATCTGTTGTCCATGTTGTCCCGGTATGGATGTCTAAGTTGAGAATAATCAAAAGCGAGAAATCCAAAATGCGAGCTTTCTCCTTAGACCTTTGTACGGGCGGCATGGAGGTACCCCATTGTGACACTTGGTTAAAACATGTGCATTGCAAAGATCCGGTAGTCCAAGTTAATTAGGACAAGGTGCGGGCACTATTAGTATACTATGCATGAGACTTGCAACTTGTAAGATATAATGTACATAACTCATATGCTTTATTACTACCGTTGACAAAATTGTTTCATGTTTTCAAAATAAAAGCTCTAGCACAAATATAGCAATCGATGCTTTCCTCTTTGAAGGACCATTCTCTTTACTTTTATGTTGAGTCAGTTCACCTATCTCTCTCCACCTCAAGAAGCAAACACTTGTGTGAACTGTGCATTGATTCCTACATACTTGCATATTGTACTTGTTATATTACTCTATGTTGACAATTATCCATGAGATATACATGTTACAAGTTGAAAGCAACCGCTGAAACTTAATCTTCCTTTGTGTTGCTTCAATGCCTTTACTTTGATTTATTGCTTTATGAGTTAACTCTTATGCAAGACTTATTAATACTTGTCTTGAAGTACTATTCATGAAAAGTCTTTGCTTTATGATTCACTTGTTTACTCATGTCATTACCATTGTTTTGATCGCTGCATTCACTACATAGGTTTACAAATAGTATGATCAAGGTTATGATGGCATGTCACTTCAGAAATTATCTTTGTTATCGTTTTACCGCTCGGGACGAGCGAGAACTAAGCTTAGGGATGCTTGATACGTCTCCGACGTATCGATAATTTCTTATGTTCTATGCCATATTATTGATGATACCTACATGTTTTATGCACACTTTATGTCATATTCGTGCATTTTCTGGAACTAACCTATTAACAAGATACCGAAGTGCCAGTTCTCGTTTTATCGCTGTTTTTGGTTTCAGAAATCCTAGTAACGAAATATTCTCGGAATTGGACGAAACGAAGACCCGGGGGCCTATTTTTCCACGGAGCTTCCGGAAGACCGAAGAACATACGAAGTGGGGCCACGAGGTGGCGACACCACAAGGCGGCGCGGCCAAGGGGGCCGCGCCGCCCTATGGTGTGGCCCCCTCGTCGGGCCCCCGACTCGCCCTTCCGCCTACTTAAAGCCTCCGTCGCAAAACCCCCGAGGCAAAAAACCACGATACGGAAAACCTTCCGGAGCCGCCGCCATCGCGAAGCCAAGATGCGGGGGACGGGAGTCTCCGTTCCGGCACCCTGCCGGAGCGGGGAAGTGCCCCGGAAGGCTTCTCCATCGACACCGCTGCCATCTCCACCGCCATCTTCATCACCGCTGCTGCTCCCATGAGGAGGGAGTAGTTCTCCATCGAGGCTCGGGGCTGTACCGGTAGCTATGTGGTTCATCTCTCTCCTATGTACTTCAATACAATAATCTCATGAGCTGCCTTACATGATTGAGATTCATATGATGATGCTTGTAATCTAGATGTCATTATGCTAGTCAAGTGAGTTTTACTTATGTGATCTCCGGAGACTCCTTGTCCCACGTGTGTAAAGGTGACGAGTGTGTGCACCGTGTGGGTCTCTTAGGCTATATTTCACGGAATACTTACTCACCGTTATGAATGGCGTAGTGAAGTGCTTATTTATATCTCTTTATGATTGCAATATATTTTGTATCACAATTTATCTATGTGCTACTCTAGTGATGTGTTATTAAAGTAGTTTTATTCCTCCCTGCACGGTGTAATGGTGACGAGTGTGTGCATCCGTGTTAGTACTTGGCGTATGCTATGATCATGATCTCTTGTAGATTGTGAAGTTAACTATTGCTATGATAGTATTGATATGATCTATTCCTCCTACGTGGCGTGAAGGTGACGGTGTGCATGCTATGTTAGTACTTGGTTTAGTCGTGTTGATCTTTCTTGCACTCTAAGGTTACTTAAATATGAACATTGAATTGTGGAGCTTGTTAACTCCGGCATTGAGGGTTCGTGTAATCCTACGCAATGTGTTCATCATCCAACAAGAGTGTAGAGTATGCATTTATCTATTCTGTTATGTGATCAATGTTGAGAGTGTCCACTAGTGAAAGTCTAATCCCTAGGCCTTGTTCCTAAATACTGCTATCGCTGCTTGTTTCTTGTTTTCTTTGCGTTACTACTGCTGCGTTACTACTGCTGCGTTACTACTTCTTGTTTACTGTCCTGGGCAAAGCACTTTTCTGGTGCCGTTGCTACTACTTATTCATACCACCTGTATTTCATTATCTCTTCGCCGAACTAGTGCACCTATTAGGTGTGTTGGGGACACAAGAGACTTCTTGCTTTGTGGTTGCGGGGTTGCATGAGAGGGATATCTTTGACCTCTTCCTCCACGAGATCGATAAACCTTGGGTGATCCACTTAAGGGAAACTTGCTGCTGTTCTACAAACCTCTGCTCTTGGAGGCCCAACACTGTCTACAAGAATAGAAGCTCCCGTAGACATCACTCCTCCCGTGCTTCTGCTGTTTCTTTTGTCTTCCCATACACGCCCAGAAAACCTAGAATACTCACACAAAGATTCTTTGTCATGTGCATCACGTCGATTGCAGAGCGGACTTCCAGGACTTTCCTAATATTTTAGCTCCCAAAATATAGATTTGTTCTTCCACATGGGGGCATGTCCGTCAGCGTCATTCGGATCAGGTCGTCTGCCTGGACCGTTTCCAAAGATTACATTTAAATACTTGAACATCTCAAATACATCAGCACCACTACGGGGGACAGGCTTCGAACAGTGTTCTACCTCGCCATTGAAATGCTTGCCTTTTTTTCTTAGGGCATGCCTGCGCGTAAGAAAACGGTGATTGTACGGGTACACATTTTTTCTACTTTTTTCCAAATATTTACTTCCAGTCTCATCTAAACAGTGTGTGCATGCATTGTATCCCTTGTTCGTCTATCCTGAAATGTTACTAAGAGCAGGCCAATCATTGATGGTTACGAGTAGGTCAAATTCTTGTTCAGTGTGCTCATCCCACACACGTACACCTGGTTCGGCCCACAACTCCAAAAGTTCATCAACTAATGGCCTTAGGTACACATCAATGTTGTTGTCGGGTTGCTTTGGGCCTTGGATAAGCATTGACATCATAATGAACTTCCGCTTCATGCACAACCAAAGAGGAAGCTTGTAGATACATAGAGTCACCGACCAGGTGTTGTGACTGCAGCTCTGCCCCCCAAAATGATTCATGCCATATGTACTTAGACCAAACCATAAGTTACTTGTCTCACCTGCAAAATCCGGGAACTCTCTCTCGATGTTTCTCCACTGCCGACCATCAGCGGGGTGCATCAACATCGCGTCTTTCTTACGTTCTTCCATGTGCCATCGCAACAACTTGGCATGCTCAACCCTCTTCCTAGGTGGCTCGCCCTCAACATCACCAAGGTCATCTCTTCTGATCTTATACCGCAATGCACCAAATATCGGGCATTTATTCACATTCTCGTACTTCTCACCGCGGTAGAGGATTCAATCATTAGGGCATGCATGTATCTTCTGCACATCTAATCCTACAGGGCATACAAACTTCTTTGATTCATACGTACTGGCGGGCGATTCGTTCTTTCTTGGAAGCAGCTTCTTTAATATTATCAACAATTTTTCAAATCCCGAGTCAGTTACACCGGCCTCTGCCTTCCATTTCAGCAATTCCAATATGCTAACCAACTTTTTCTGCCCATCTTCACAACCTGGGTACAACAATTTTTTGTGGTCCTCTAACATCTTGTCGAACTGCAACCTCTCCTTATCTGTGCCATAGTCTCTCCTTGCATCAGAAATGACCCGACGAAGATCATCATCAGCAGGCTCATCTGGTGCTCGTTCTTCACCTCCTTCTCCTTCATTGTCTTCCATTGCGGTAGCATCGTATTCAGTGAACATAGCTAGATCGGTAGTTGTCATCGTTATCTTCTTCATCGCCATCTTCCATCATAACCTCTTCTTCTCCGTGCTTGGTCCAAACATTATAGCCGTACATGAATCCGTGTCGAAGCAGGTGGCTCTGAATGTCTCTTGAGCAAGAGTAATCCTTCTCATTCCGATATTTCAGATATGGACAACAAATAAAACCTTGCTTCGACTTGTTGGCCTCGGCCACAAGCAGGAAAGATTTCACTCCCTCTCTAAAAGCGGGATCGCACCGGTTACCGTACATCCATAGATGACTCATCTGCACCATAAGTACAATTATGTATCAAATGCAATCACCATGCTAAAATTAGTATTGTGCGTTCTATATATACGAGAAAATAGTTGCTAACCTTTTAGGACCAAAATGAGGAGAAATCTTATTATATAAACTCAAGTGGCATCCTCGCAAACATTTCATCAAACATCTTTTGTGCACATGAAGAAAAAAAAAGCTAGCATAAACCTCCACCTTCCACCACGAAGGAAAAAAATGTAGGAAGGTGGGGGGAGGCTGGCTGTGCATATATAGATTTTAGCCACAAACCGAGATAAAAGGCTGTCAGCAGGCCGCAGAAGGCCTCAGACCCTTTTATCCCGGCCCGATCCATCACCCGTGACAAAAGGTTTCTAAAGAACCGGGACAAAAGACCCCGTGCCCTCCAGCTAATTTCGGGGCGACGTGGTCTGGCCATTTGTCCCGGCTTCAGGCTGGACCAGGACAAAAGACCTGGACGGAAGGCCAGTTTTCTACTAGTGAAATGTGATGCTAGATACTACCAAGAGCCCTCGATCTCCAAATGTTTCAATTACTTTTTGTGTTGCTCCATAATTGAAACATTTGGGGAGGTGTGAGCGCATTCAGTGCACTCCTCGCTGCAGCTATATTCTGGACTTGGATGGATATGCTTGGAAGGTTACGTTAACACCACTTGACTCTGTAGAGATCCTGTTCATCAGAGTACTAGGGACTGATATAATTACGTAATTGAATGGTAGTAAATGTCAAGATCGCTTCTCATCTTCACCAAAAGGTGAACAGTGAGCACGCATGCTAATATAGCGATCGAGATGCAACTTGTTTTTTTGCATTCCCTTCGGGTTCTCTGTTTTCATGGAGTCACAGTTTACTCGATGAAAAGAAAACAGAGCCTGCCGCTTTTGTCCAAAGTGAGAGAAAACAAGAGAGAAAAGAAAGACAGGAGCATGCATTCATCAAGCTTACTAGCTCTTATGCCTAAAATAGAGGTTTATGATCGTATAATACTTCAGTCTGACACCTTTGCCCGGACCGGGCGGGGTCGATGCTGCATGCATGCAGGGAATGATCATGTTGGAAGGCCCGTACCACAGGCAGACATTGATTGGCACAATGGCACCTTGACACCTCAATTAAGAAAGCTAGATGCCCCTCCTAAACTGTGTGTGTGAGAGAGAGGGCGGGTGAAATGCCTTGAGATGTCTGGAACAGGAGAGGGGAGGGAGAGAGCTATCTGACTGGATGAGCAAGTACTGAACTCATATGCAATGGACAGTTGGCAATACTATCCAGTAGATGCCAGTAAACCTAAATTCTAGAGAGAAGGGTAAGATTTGAAGTCACAGAGTGTGGGTAGTGATGAAAGCCTTATGTACTTATGGTTCTAACAAATTTATTGTTACCTTTTTACTAGATCTAGGTTGATCGAGAATTAAGTTATTTCTAGGTCAGCTCTAGCACAGTTAAATTTGTATTGTTATTCATGCACGCTAGAATTGCACTTTTTTCTAGTTGCACATGAAATTGAGTGACCGTAAGTTTAGTTTGTTTTGGGTTGACTGAAACATAGCCGTGTTCTTATTGTTAATGTTAACACATGGGACACAAGTAGAGAAGTTTGAACATCTCCAGCAGATGCCCTAAACTTTATGCCTCTAGAACCGATTTACAAGCTCCTCCTCTAGAGGAAAAGTGCAAAGCCTGACGCCATAAAAATGCAGCCAGTGTGAATTTACTTTTATGTGGGGCCCTTTTATTAGTTAGTTGCCAGTTTTCTAAACTTGAATGGATAGTCGCCGGGATAGCCTTCCGGGTCGCTTGCGCGGGCAGCTCTGGAGGCGACCGAAACCGTAGGAAACCACCGCCCCGCGTGCTCCCCTCGGCCGCTGCCAGGCCGGTGGTGGCGGCGGCGGCGCCCAGCCGCCCGGCCATCAAAGATGGAGGGTGCGCGCAAACACACCCTGGTCCCTTGTCTTCGCGCGGAGGCGGGCTTCTGCGGGCTGTGCGAGGTGCGGCGGCGCACGGCGGTGCGGCCACCCGAGCTTGGTGGTGCGGCGGCGCTGGCTACGCGCGTCGCTCTGGCTGCTTGGCCTCTAGTGCTGCGGCGTGGCTGCCTTGCGGCGGCGGCAGGGCCCCATCTGGGCCCATCCGGGCCCGATCTTGGCCACCCGCCGGAGGTCGAAGCGATGGGAGGTGCTGGTGCAGAGGTGCGGAAGGTGCTACGGGATGGGAGGTTGCCGCCGGCGTCGCGCGCGTGGCTTCATCGAGTTTTCGGGCCTGATCTGGGCCTGCCCAGGGTTGCAGCGGCAGCCATGCTCAGCGCATGGGGTTGTCTGCACTTGTGCCTGCTCCTTCAGCGTCTGTGATGTCTGTGTTCCCAGCGGGTTGTGGTTGTTAGGCCGGCAACGTTCAAGGGTTGTCCGGTGGCGAGTGCTGGCCTCTTGTGGGTGGAGTCCGGTTGTTGGTCTCCTTGTCGCATCTATGGATTGCGGGGCTGACGGATGGGTTGTGAGAAATCCATATGCTGCTGCACGACGACGCCGACGCCTGTGGGCCCCGTTACCTTCTTGGAGGCGTCGTTTAAGCCCTTCCATCATGCCTCCTCCCGAGCAACGGGGGAAACCCTAGTACTAGTTCGCTGGTGCAGGCAGCGGCGGCGCTATGGAGTCGTCCCCTTCTTGGAGGCGCTGTTCGGGTTGCTCGTGGAGTCCCATATTGGCTTTTGGAGTCAAGGTCGGTCGCTGCTCGGAGCGTGGGCATCTTGGGCGCAAGGTACACGGGCATCACCATTCCTTGGACGGCACTATCCTTAGGTCCGGCCATGTTCTGCTATCCACTCGCCGACTTCTTCTAGGCACTTTGGGTGGGCGGTACGTCGACGTGTGTCACCCTGGAGCTAGGGTTTGCTTCAAGCGATTTTGCTTCCAGTTGTGATGCGGTCTCGAGGCCCTGTGTCCCAATCTGGTGCCTTCTTGGCTGATGGTTGGGCAAGGCGTGTGTGCTTGTCCTGTGTTTTCGGGTGCGTCTGGCTTGCCGTTGGCTTCATGTGTAAGGGTTTTGGGTCTGGTTTACCTCATAAATTGGATCGATGTTGCTCCTTTGAAGCTTAACACAATACAATGACACACAGCTCTCCTGCGGGTTCTCAAAAAAAAGTTTTCTAAACTTGGATTATTGTCTTTCATGCCCAATTTCTTCCTCTCGATATTCGGAACTCCCGCACAATAGCTACCACCCTGGCCCCATCGTCGATTCTCACACCCTTCTGAGTTATTCACCTAGAATGCTAACTTTGTTGGCCTCCGAAGCTACACGATCCTTCGCTCCACATTGCCCCAGCGTCGTTCTTGACCGGTGGCACTTCAATAGGGCACGACGATTTCAAGTGTGATCCAACGGTTTTTCTATACTGTGGTGTCTATATTTTGAAAAAAAAACTTGCCACCCCACTGTCGGTTTAAGAAATTGGAGGATCGCAAATTTTCTGGGTTCGGCCACTAAATTTTATAGGTGACCGTTTTGCGGACCTCCCCTAGAGATGCTCTTAGCTAGCGGGAGGAATGGGAAAATACATAGACACATAGGGTGTGTATGTTTCTGCACATGGACATGAAGCACTGTAAGAGCATGTAGAATGAGGTGAGGTCGGAGTTCCGTTGGACTTGTCATGTAGGATTTTTGCTTAGTTGGAGGAGATAGAAATAAAAAAAAAAGATTTTCTTCCCTTAGCTTAGATATAATTTCTTAGGAAAAAAATATTTCTTTGGGATTTCTATTTTCGTGCCCTCAGGTTCTTAGTTGTACTCAGTTTTCCCCAGCCCCTTAATTTTTCCTCAGTTTTTCCCAAGCCTTTGTATGAAACCCGCAGAAGGAGCTCGGACGGAAGGAATCCGTTTAGTTGAATGTTCCGTGTTGACGTGTGGGGCCGCGTCGTTTGTGGGGCCGCGTCGTGTGGGGCTGGTAGGAAGGGACTGATACGTCTCCGACGTATCGATAATTTCTTATGTTCTATGCCATATTATTGATGATACCTACATGTTTTATGCACACTTTATGTCATATTCGTGCATTTTCTGGAACTAACCTATTAACAAGATGCCGAAGTGCCGATTCTTGTTTTCATGCTGTTTTTGGTTTCAGAAATCCTAGTAACGAAATATTCTCGGAATTGGACGAAATCAAGACCCGGGGTCCTATTTTTCCCGGAGCCTTCCGGAACACCCGAGAGCCGCCGGAGGGAAGCCACGGGGGCCCCACACCACACCCGGCGCGGCCGGAGGGGGCCGCGCCGCCCTATGGTGTGGGCCCCCAGAGCCCCCTCCGAGGCTGCCCTTCCGCCTATTTAAAGCCTCCGTCGCGAAAACCCCGATGCGAAGAACCACGATACGGAAAACCTTCCGGAGCCGCCGCCATCGCGAAGCCAAGATGCGGGGGACAGGAGTCTCCGTTCCGGCACCCTGCCGGAGCGGGGAAGTGCCCCGGAAGGCTTCTCCATCGACACCGCTGCCATCTCCACCGCCATCTTCATCACCGCTCGCTGCTCCCATGAGGAGGGAGTAGTTCTCCATCGAGGCTCGGGGCTGTACCGGTAGCTATGTGGTTAATCTCTCTCCTATGTGCTTCAATACAATAATCTCATGAGCTGCCTTACATGATTGAGATTCATATGATGATGCTTGTAATCTAGATGTCACTATGCTAGTCAAGTGAGTTTTACTTATGTGATCTCCGGAGACTCCTTGTCCCACGTGTGTAAAGGTGACGGTGTGTGCACCGTGTGGGTCTCTTAGGCTATATTTCACGAGAATACTTACTCACCGTTATGAATGGCGTAGTGAAGTGCTTATTTATATCTCTTTATGATTGCAATATGTTTTGTATCACAATTTATCTATGTGCTACTCTAGTGATGTTATTAAAGTAGTTTATTCCTCCTGCACGGTGTAATGGTGACAGTGTGTGCATCCGTGTTAGTACTTGGCGTATGCTATGATCATGATCTCTTGTAGATTGTGAAGTTAACTATTGCTATGATAGTATTGATGTGATCTATTCCTCCTACATAGTGTGAAGGTAACGAGTGTGCATGCTTGTGTTAGTACTTGGTTTAGTCGTGTTGATCTTTCTTGCACTCTAAGGTTATTTAAATATGAACATTGAATTGTGGAGCTTGTTAACTCCGGCATTGAGGGTTCGTGTAATCCTACGCAATGTGTTCATCATCCAACAAGAGTGTAGAGCATGCATTTATCTATTCTGTTATGTGATCAATGCTGAGAGTGTCCACAAGTGAAAGTCTAATCCCTAGGCCTTGTTCCTAAATACTGCTATCGCTGCTTGTTTCTTGTTTTATCTGCGTTACTACTGCTGCGTTACTACTGCTTGTTTCTTGTCCTGGGCAAAGCACTTTTCACGGTGCCGTTGCTACTACTTATTCATACCACACTGTATTTCACTATCTCTTCGCCGAACTAGTACACCTATTAGGGGTGTTGGGGACACAAGAGACTTCTTGCTTTGTGGTTGCGAGGGTTGCATGAGAGGGATATCTTTGACCTCTTCCTCCCCGAGTTCGATAAACCTTGGGTGATCCACTTAAGGGAAACTTGCTCGCTGTTCTACAAACCTCTGCTCTTGGAGGCCCAACACTGTCTACAAGAATAGAAGCACCCGTAGACATCAAGCACTTTTCTGGCGCCGTTGCCGGGGAGGAAAGGTAAAAGGCTCTCATACTCCGGTCCCAGGTAAAGTACTTTTCTGGCGCCATTGTGTGTGTGCTCAAAGCTATTTCCTTTAGATCCTGCAATTGCATCTTTTTGTTTCTTGTTTACACTAGTTTGGCATAATGGACAACAATGAGCTTCTTATTCTATTTCCTGATTTAAGACATGGATGGTTTGATGCGAAAATTAAAAAACCTATGAAATCTTATTTGCATGCTGGTAGTAATATTAGTATGAAAGCTTTGAACACCATTGTTGATAATAATATAGAAAGTTCTAAGCTTGGGGAAGCTGGTTTTCATGATCTTTTTAGTCCCCCAAGCATTGAGGAGAAAATTTTCTTTGATGATACTTTGCCTCCTATTTATGATGATTATAATGATAGTGGTCTTTTGGTGCCACCTACTATGGAGAGTAAATTTTGTTGTGATTATACTATGCCTCCTACACTTGATGAGAATAATAATGATAGCTACTTTGTTGAATTTGCTCCCACTATAACTAATAAAATTGATTATGCCTATGTGGAGAGTAATAATTTTATGCATGAGACTCATGATAAGAATGCTTTATGTGATAGTTATATTGTTGAGTTTGCTCATGATGCTACTGAAAGTTATTATGAGAGAGGAAAATTTGGTTGTAGAAATTTTCATGTTACTAAAATGCCTCTCTATGTGCTGAAATTTTTGATGCTACACTTGTTTTATCTTCCTATGCTTGTAACTTTGCTCTTCATGAACTTGTTCATTTACAAGATTCCTATGCATAGGAAGCATGTTAGACTTAAATGTGTTTTGAATTTGCCTCTTGATGCTCTCTTTTGCTTCAAATACTATTCTTGCGAGTGCATCATTAAAACTGCTGAGCCCATCTTAATGGCTATAAAGAAAGAACTTCTTGGGAGATAACCCATGTGTTATTTTGCTACAGTACTTTTTTATTTTGTGTCTTGGAAGTTGTTTACTACTGTAGCAACCTCTCCTTATCTTAGTTTTGTGTTTTGTTGTGCCAAGTAAAGTCTTTGATAGTAAAGTAAGTACTAGATTTGGATTACTGCGCAGTTCCAGATTTCTTTGCTGTCACGAATCTGGGTCTACCTCCCTGTAGGTAGCTCAGAAAATTAAGCCAATTTACATGCATGATCCTCAGATATGTACGCAACTTTCATTCAATTTGGGCATTTTCATTTGAGCAAGTCTGGTGGCCTAATAAAATCCATCTTTACGGACTGTTCTGTTTTGACAGATTCTGCCTTTTATTTCGCATTGCCTCTTTTGCTATGTTGGATGAATTTCTTTGATCCATTAATGTCCAGTAGCTTTATGCAATGTCCATAAGTGTTAAGAATGATTGTGTCACCTCTGAACATGTTAATTTTTATTGTGCACTAACCCTCTAATGAGTTGTTTCGAGTTTGGTGTGGAGGAAGTTTTCAAGGATCAAGAGAGGAGTATGATGCAATATGATCAAGGAGAGTGAAAGCTCTAAGCTTGGGGATGCCCCGGTGGTTCACCCCTGCATATTCTAAGAAGACTCAAGCATCTAAGCTTGGGGATGCCCAAGGCATCCCCTTCTTCATCGACAACATTATCGGGTTCCTCCCCGAAACTATATTTTTATTCCGTCGCATCTTATGTACTTTGCTTGGAGCGTCGGTTTGTTTTTGTTTTTTGTTTTGTTTGAATAAAATGGATCCTAGCATTCACTTTATGGGAGAGAGACACGCTCCGCTGTAGCATATGGACAAGTATGTCCTTAGGCTTTACTCATAGTATTCATGGCGAAGTTTCTTCTTCGTTAAATTGTTATATGGTTGGAATTGGAAAATGATACATGTAGTAACTCTAAAATGTCTTGGATAATTTGATACTTGGCAATTGTTGTGCTCATGTTTAAGCTCTTGCATCATATACTTTGCACCCATTAATGAAGAAACACTTAGAGCTTGCTAATTTGGTTTGCATATTTGGTTTCTCTAGAGTCTAGATAATATCTAGTATTGAGTTTTGAACAACAAGGAAGACGGTGTAGAGTCTTATAATGTTTACAATATGTCTTTTATGTGAGTTTTGCTGCACCGTTCATCCTTGTGTTTGTTTCAAATAACCTTGCTAGCCTAAACCTTGTATCGAGAGGGAATACTTCTCATGCATCCAAACTACTTGAGCCAACCACTATGCCATTTGTGTCCACCATACCTACCTACTACATGGTATTTATCCGCCATTCCAAAGTAAATTGCTTGAGTGCTACCTTTAAAATTCCATCATTCGCCTTTACAATATATAGCTCATGGGACAAATAGCTTAAAAACTATTGTGGTATTGAATATGTACTTATGCACTTTATCTCTTATTAAGTTGCTTGTTGTGCGATAACCATGTTTCTGGGGACGCCATCAACTATTCTTTGTTGAATATCATGTGAGTTGCTATGCATGTCCGTCTTGTCTGAAGTAAGAGAGATCTATCACCTTCATGGTTGGAGCATGCATATTGTCAGAGAAGAACATTGGGCCGCTAACTTAAGCCATGATTCATGGTGGAAGTTTCAGTTTTGGACACATATCCTCAATCTCATATGAGAATAATAATTGTTGCCACATGCTTATGCATTAAAGAGGAGTCCATTATCTGTTGTCCATGTTGTCCCGGTATGGATGTCTAAGTTGAGAATAATCAAAAGCGAGAAATCCAAAATGCGAGCTTTCTCCTTAGACCTTTGTACAGGCGGCATGGAGGTACCCCATTGTGACACTTGGTTAACTCATGTGCATTGCAAAGATCCGGTAGTCCAAGCTAATTAGGACAAGGTGCGGGCACTATTAGTATACTATGCATGAGGCTTGCAACTTGTAAGATATAACTTTCATAACTCATATGCTTTATTACTACCGTTGAAAAAATTGTTTCATGTTTTCAAAATAAAAGCTCTAGCACAAATATAGCAATCGATGCTTTCCTCTTTGAAGGACCATTCTTTTTACTTTTATGTTGAGTCAGTTCACCTATCTCTCTCCACCTCAAGAAGCAAACACTTGTGTGAACTGTGCATTGATTCCTACATACTTGCATATTGCACTTGTTATATTACTCTATGTTGACAATTATCTATGAGATATACATGTTACAAGTTGAAAGCAACCGCTGAAACTTAATCTTCCTCTGTGTTGCTTCAATACCTTTACTTTGATTTATTGCTTTATGAGTTAACTCTTATGCAAGACTTATTAATGCTTGTCTTGAAGTACTATTCATGAAAAGTCTTTGCCTTATGATTCACTTGTTTACTCATGACATTACCATTGTTATGATCGCTGCATTCATTACATATGTTTACAAATAGTATGATCAAGTTTATGATGGCATGTCACTTCAGAAATTATCTTTGTTATCGTTTTACCTGCTCGGGACGAGCAGAACTAAGCTTGGGGATGCTTGATACGTCTCCGACGTATCGATAATTTCTTATGTTCTATGCCATATTATTGATGATACCTACATGTTTTATGCACACTTTATGTCATATTCGTGCATTTTACTGGAACTAACCTATTAACAAGATGCCGAAGTGCCGGTTGCTTGTTTTCTGCTGTTTTTGGTTTCAGAAATCCTAGTAACGAAATATTCTCGGAATTGGACGAAATCAAGACCCGGGGTCCTATTTTTCCCGGAGCCTTCCGGAACACCCGAGAGCCGCCGGAGGAAGCCACAGGGGCCCCACACCACACCCTGGCGCGGCCGAGAGGGGCCGCGCCGCCCTATGGTGTGGGCCCCCCGAGCCCCCTCCGAGGCTGCCCTTCCGCCTATTTAAAGCCTCCGTCGCGAAAACCCCGATGCGAAGAACCACGATACGGAAAACCTTCCGAGCCGCCGCCATCGCGAAGCCAAGATCCGGGGGACAGGAGTCTCGTTCCGGCACCCTGCCGGAGCGGGGAAGTGCCCCGGAAGGCTTCTCCATCGACACCGCTGCCATCTCCACCGCCATCTTCATCACCGTTGCTGCTCCCATGAGGAGGAGTAGTTCTCCATCGAGGCTCGGGGCTGTACCGGTAGCTATGTGGTTAATCTCTCTCCTATGTGCTTCAATACAATAATCTCATGAGCTGCCTTACATGATTGAGATTCATATGATGATGCTTGTAATCTAGATGTCACTATGCTAGTCAAGTGAGTTTTACTTATGTGATCTCCGGAGACTCCTTGTCCCACGTGTGTAAAGGTGACAGTGTGTGCACCGTGTGGGTCTCTTAGGCTATATTTCACAGAATACTTACTCACTGTTATGAATGGCGTAGTGAAGTGCTTATTTATATCTCTTTATGATTGCAATATGATTTGTATCACAATTTATCTATGTGCTACTCTAGTGATGTTATTAAAGTAGTTTATTCCTCCCGCACGGTGTAATGGTGACGGTGTGTGCATCCGTGTTAGTACTTGGCGTATGCTATGATCATGATCTCTTGTAGATTGTGAAGTTAACTATTGCTATGATAGTATTGATGTGATCTATTCCTCCTACATAGTGTGAAGGTGACGGTGTGCATGCTTGTGTTAGTACTTGGTTTAGTCGTGTTGATCTTTCTTGCACTCTAAGGTTATTTAAATATGAACATTGAATTGTGGAGCTTGTTAACTCCGGCATTGAGGGTTCGTGTAATCCTACGCAATGTGTTCATCATCCAACAAGAGTGTAGAGCATGCATTTATCTATTCCGTTATGTGATCAATGCTGAGAGTGTCCACTAGTGAAAGTCTAATCCCTAGGCCTTGTTCCTAAATATCGCTATCGTTGCTTGTTTCTTGTTTTCTTTGCGTTACTACTGCTGCGTTACTACTGCTTGTTTACTGTCCTGGGCAAAGCACTTTTCTAGTGCTGTTGCTACTACTTATTCATACCACCTGTATTTCACTATCTCTTCGCCGAACTAGTACACCTATTAAGGGTGTTGGGGACACAAGAGACTTCTTGCTTTGTGGTTGCAGGGTTGCATGAGAGGGATATCTTTGACCTCTTCCTCCCTGAGTTCGATAAACCTTGGGTGATCCACTTAAGGGAAACTTGCTGCTGTTCTACAAACCTCTGCTCTTGGAGGCCCAACACTGTCTACAAGAATACAAGCTCCCGTAGACATCAGGGACCGCGTGGGACAGGACGAGACCGTGTTTGGTTGTACGTGAGAGCTGGGTTTTGTCTCTCTCGGCCCAAATTGGCATTTTTAAGAGCACATTTTCCCTTCTTTCTCTCTCTGTCTTTTTCACCAAATTAGTATCAAATCTAGTAAAACTTCTATTTCTGTCTTTCTTCAATTATTTATGCCTTCTGGTCCTCGTTTTTTGCCCAATATGGCAGCAAATCTAGTAGCAAATCTAAAAGCTAGTATATGATAAATTCACAACAGCATAATCAGAAAAGTAAGTATAATACATATATTACATACATCAGCGAAAAGCGGCTAATAACGTTGTTAATGTTCACGACAAACTAAGCTGGAAAAAAAATACAAGACGCATGCAATGTATGGCCAACATGAAGATTAGGATACCCCAGGATGAATGAATTTGTTCTTCATTCCTCATATATTTCTTCGTCGCTCCATTCGTGCATTATCCCAAGGAAATAGTCATTGAACTCCTTTCGTCTGCAGTGTGCAGCCAATACATCCTCCAAACGGTATGGCCTTTGTTCACTTCTCAGACTGTAGTTTCCTATTCTATCCACACGTAGTGGCCACTCATCCCAGATATTTGTATCATGAAAGTACTCTCTGATATAACCCACATCCGCGTAGTAGATTGCGGGTCGAAGTGTCGGGTGCACTCTGGTGTCGACGGAGATACGCCGGATATAATGCAAGAAGAAGGCATGACTGCCAATGTTACTGACCACATGGAGAGAACGGCTCTGAGTATTCACACGGTACACCAATGGTTGGTCTTCCAAAAGCATGTTGTCCAACAACACAAGCAGCAGATCACCATCCGACTTCACAAGGTAGAACTTGTCATTTCCAAGTTCTGGAAATGAAATTAGTGTCTCCATCTTGACAGTGCTCCCGCGCTGCTCCAACTGTATATTGGTGCACACTAATTTTCCGAACTCAAAATTGTCCACAGCTATTGCATACAATTCACCATTGAACGGGGTAATGCAACCTAGAGAATGGTGCTCGATCGAAAATTCTCCTTCTCCCCAATCTTCATGTATATCCTTAGTTGGAGTGCTCTCATTGACCCAAGCAATTCCCTCCGGGTAATGTGCGGAAACAAAGACCATAGTCGGGGATTTCATTACAGCGACTGAATCCAGAAAAACAGATGGCATATGCGCCTGAAACGTAGTGTTCGATGTCTTTGTGAGTGGGTTCAGAAGCCGTATCTTGTGCGGCTGGTTCTTCTGGGCAAGCACGATGACGCCACGGCAAAAGCCGACGAAGTAGTATCTAAAATATATTGATGAAGATAACATTCAACACTAAGATGTTTAAGATTGAAAATAAAAATAGATTAACCCTATAGATATGGAGGAATTTGAACCTTGCATGAACATCCGATAGATCTATGGTGACGTAGCGGGATGTGCCGAGTTGGAGGAAGGTGAACTCAGCGGCGCGTGGAAGGGCGTGGTCAACCATGATCCATTCGTGCAGGTGCACGTCGGGCTCAGGTAAACCTGAGCGCCAATTTCTATAGACTTGCCTCATAGCAGAGTAGGTGTCCACGTACTCCTCGTTCGCCAGTAAGCATTCGCCGATCTTGTCAAGTGGTCCGTCAGCCATGAGAGCGGCCCAGTTCACAGAGGCGCCGCGCTTGGATGCGCCGTCCTCGGAGGCGACGGGCTCGGATGCGACGGGCTCGGAGGCGACGGGCTCGGCGGCGACGCGCTCGGATGCGACGGGCTCGGAGGCGACGCGCTCGGAGGTGATGGCCGCCTGCGCATTCTTCTTCTCCATCGCCGGCAGGGGAGCGCGCGTACGGCGGTTGGGGTTTTTTCCTTCGATTTGGAGAAGTTGATGGGACGTGAGAGACGTGGTTTCGTGCGTGAGCGAGAATGAGACGTACTGTGTGCAGAGGGAGGGAGAGAGGGGCTTACGCGTCCTAAATGCGACCCGCATCCTACGCGTCCACTATTGTACGTCTGCACCGCGACACGCGTCAACAAGTGCACGTCTTCCACTTCTGCACCGCAACACGCGTCCTCGAGTCAACCCTGGAAATTTAGACATACTCAGGTATACCCTCGAGTCATATACTAGCATTTTTTGTATGCTCAGTTTTCCCCTTGAGTGCTAATACTGGCTTGTGCAATTACTCAGTTTTACCCTCAAATGGATTGTCAACAGAGAGTCAACAAATGGGATTAACTAGTTAAATGAGTCATTTTGTGTGCAAAAAATTCCAAAAAAGAGTGGCACTTACTCATGGAGTCTTCTTACGCGACCTTCCACGTTGGGAACCATAACAATCATAGATAAATCAAGTTTTACCACAAATTGCCACTTCTTAAATCACCTAATAGCTATGAAGGTGCATGATTTTCCACAATAAGCCCTACCCAAAACAGCATTCCCCAAAACATACTTTGTCTGAATGATCGAGGCCATAATTTTCACACTAATGTATATTTGTATCGCAAATAGTTTGAGGTAGGCCAAGATGGGTTTCATTGTACAAAACACGCATTTTCCATTTTTTAAATCTCATATTTGAATCCCTTAGTCTGTTTACTACTCACTTGCCCTTGGTTTCTTGATACTACTCAGTTTTGCCATCTCCCTTCACAAATTCTCACAGACGCCCAACATTGCCCTGATTGGTCTAGCCCATGTCACACGGATCCTGCCCGCCGACCGTTGATCGTATGATCTAACAGGCAGGATAACCCCTATCTCTCTCTGGTCGGGGCCACCACCCTCTCTCTCTCTCTGTCAGCGGTTACCCAGTACGCTAAAGTTTGGTTTTCTGCATTATTTTTCGCGAGCTAAATTATAAACTCTTTTAGGCATTATTTTTCACGCAAAAAATGATAAATATCACCGATTTGTTGTAGCCATTAATTTTCACGCAAAAAATGATAAACCATCACCGATTTGTTGTAGCCTTTACTTTTCACGCAAAAAATGATAAACCATCACCGATTTGTTTTAGCCATTACTTTTCACGCAAAAAATGATAAACCATCACCGATTTGTTGTAGCCATTACTTTCCATGCTAAAAATGATAAACCATCACCCATTTCTTGTAGCCATTACTTTCCACGCAAAAAATGATAAACCATCACCGATTTCTTGTAGCCATCCCTCCAGTCTTATTTAATTGACTCAAATTTAATATAAAGTTGTACTGAATCCGAGTCAATTAATAGTCATGCCAAAAATGATAAACTATCACGAATTACCATTTTTTTAGGCATTAGTTTTCACGGTAAAATGATAAACTATATCACGAACTTCCATTTCCGTCAAGATAGTCCGCATTACTTTTTTGTTGAGATATATACGCCCACAACGGTCATCTCCTCCTTAATTTATTGTGTAAACCCCACAACGGTCACCTCCTCCTTAATTTATTGTGTAAACCCCTACAACGGTCATCTCTCCCTTATAAACACCCACAACAGCCATCCCTTGTGTCAATAGGTTCTGCCTCTCTCTTCTTCGTTCACATACACTTGATCCATTGTCATGGCTTCCACGTCTAGGACGCCGACCGGAAGGGGAAGGGGAAGGCGAAGGGGCGGCCGGGGTTGTGGATCATCATCATTGACACCACCACCATCAACACTGCCATTGATCATAGAGGAGTTCTTCATCATCGTCTATGAAGGCCCTTTGGTCAAGAAGGTACGTACGCGTTCCCACATATATGATGCATATGATTAATTATGGAAATGTTCTAAAAAAACCTTTAATTTCAAATAATCGGCGCTCGATCTCTTTGCAGGCACTCCCAAAAAAGTTTGCGGACTATATTGACGGCCAGGAGCCAGCTAAGGTGTATCTGCGAGCAGCTGATTGCGGTCCTCGTCTCTGGACCGTGGAGGTCCTATTTGACGGACAAGGCCGGATGTACCTCAACAAGGGCTGGGAGAATTTCGCCATCGCGCATGGTGTGGATTTCGGCTGCTTCGTACACTTCAAATGTGAAGGCGATGATGTGCTCACAGTGAAGGTGTTCGACGGAACAATGTGCAGGAAGTACTACTACTCGAACGACGAAGATACTGACGATGAAAGCGACGACGACGTGAAGCCATGCATCCATCCCCTTTAGATAAGGGGATTATGACCAAGAATATATATGTAACTTCATATGCATCGATTTAGAGATCCAGCTATTTTCTATATATTATGCCTGTAAAAAATAATATCGCAGATTTTCACCATGATTCGAGCACCACAGCCTCCAAACGATGCCGATGCCGATGTCGATATCGGCACGGTCAGAACGGCTATGCTCGCCGCCACTGCTAGGTCACCGTCGGGATGCACCATGTTTAGCATAAGATTCACTTTAGATTAAGCTGCGAAAATAGTCACCTGCCATTTGCTGAGGCGGCCCCACAGAGCGGCTCTATATGATATTCTCTAAATAAATAGACGACCCCAGCGGTCATTGGTTGCGGAGGCCCCACAGAGCGGGAATATATGATTTTCTCTAAATAAATAGACGACCCCGCTGGTCATTGGCTGCGGCAGCCTCACGGAGCGGCAATATATGTCTTTTCCTGAAAAATAGACGACCCCACTGGTCATTGGTGCGGCAGCCCCACAGAGCGGCAATATATGTCTTTTCCTGAAAAATAGACGACCCCACTGGTCATTGGCTGCGGCAGCCCTATAGAGCGGCCCCATTTGTCATTGGCAGCACCGCACATACAATCAGGAAATAAAACAGCCCACGCGTCAGCGACAGATAGATGCCTACCCGTCAGCACGAGACGGTCATAGAGGAACTGCCCTCTGTACAACCCCACCCGTCAGATTAACGGTAAGGCCTCTGACCTGACGGTAACCCTCCCGTCCGAGCGTCTGCGGTTGGTTTCAAACTAGAGGGAGGGGAAAACTGAGGAAAAGTTAAGAGGCTGGGGAAAACTAAGTACAACTAACGAATCAGGGGCACGAGAACAAAAAAAACCTTTATCTTTCCTTGAAAAATTAATTTCTTACTAAAAACTAATTCATTCTCGGTAATTGTTAGGGATAACAAGAAAATAAAAACTAATTCATTCTCAGTAATTGATAGGGATAACAAGAAAAGTAAATGCATTGTACTACAACTCATATCTTTACTTTCTCTAGATAATGTAGAGGGTCAAGTGAAAACATGTCTCTCTACCATTGTGCATGCATGCCGTAAATCATATTATGAGATACCCACATGTATATTCTTTAAAACGGCAGAGGCATGCGACCAAATGGACGCAGTACATCTTGCTTCAGCTGGGGATCACGTTTCTACTATTAATGTGGCATAAATCAAGTTGACATGCTAATTACGCTGATGTAGATGCTAAAGAACATAATTGGGCAACGTACGTACGTATAAATAGCACCTTTGTACGTGCATGGGTGCCGTGCATGTGCCCGATAGCATAAGTACGTTATTTACGGGGCGAAATTTGGTCATTAAGACGGTATAGGTACAATATATGTGAGCCAAATTAATTCAAACAAGTCTGACATCATATTTACCCTACTAATCAGATTCCAAACGATGTCCCTTGTACTTGTAGCATATTAGTAACTCGGTGTAAAATTTCTTACTCACCTGGATATATCATATATAGTCTCTATGCGCCTCCCTCTTTCATGTGAGGGCATCTTCAACGGGGCGACGAATTTCGGACGCCCAAAATATCTGCGCGCGTCCGATTGCGTCGGTCTAAATGGTCGAAGTTGACCGCGCATCCGTTTGCATCGGGGTGGCTCCAGCGGCACGAAGTATTTTTTTCGATTTTGCATTTTTTTCAATATAAAAACATAATTTACATAGTAAAAGAAAGGAAAATAAAATAAAATAAACCTAAGAATGGCTACGCCTACTAGTCGTCGTCGTAGCTGTCGATCACGACGAGCTCCGGTACCGGCCACGACCAGCTGGCAAGCGGCGGAACATATGTCGGTGCCGCCGGCGGTGGTGGAGGTGGAGCAGCCCACGCCGGTGGTGGCGGTTGAGCAGCCCAGGCCGGTGGTGGAGGTTGAGCAGCCCACTCCGGTGGTGGTGGCGCATCCCATGCCGGTGGTGGAGGTTGAGCAGCCCACTCCGGTGGCGGAGGTTGAGCAGCCCACGCCGGTGGTGGAGGTTGGTGTCTATGCACGCTTCTATTTTTGTAGACAGTGTTGGAACTCTAAGTGGAGAGGCTTGTAAAACAGCAACAAGTTTTCCTTAAGTGGATCACCCAAGGTTTATCGAACTCAGGGAGGTAGAGGTCAAAGATATCCCTCTCAAGCAACCCTGCAATTACGATACAAGAAGTTTCTTGTGTCCTCAACATACCCAGTACACCTGTCAGGTGTATATGTGCACTAGTTCGGCGAAAAGATAGTGAAATACAAGTAATAGGGATGATTATGAGGGGTAATTTGTAACGGCCCAGGGTAGGACCCCTATTAGAATTGTTTGTGTTTTTCTTTTTCTGCATCATCATGGCATCATGCATCATAGCATTCATGTTTTTATCAACTAAAACTATTTTATAAAATCCTAACCCTTTATTTTTCTCTCTCATATGATTTTAATACACTTTCTCTCTCTTTTCTTTCTGATAAACCCTAAACCCCTCTCTTTCTCTATTTTGTAATTAAGCATGTTCAACAATAATTTTTGGATTAAAATTGTGTTTTGTTTTGATTAAAAGTAAATAACTATTTCTCAAAACTACTTTTAAATCTCACCCTCACCCTTGTTTCAAAATTCAACTGAAAATATTTTGAATTCAAATGGGTTCAAAATATTTTTGCAAAATAGATTTTAAAGAAAGGTGAAAACAAAATTTTAAAAGAAAACCAAAACCCCTAACCTAACCTGGGCCACTCCCTCCTCCCTGGCCCATCCCTCTCTCTTTCAAGTCCCCTCGGCGGCCCAACTTCTTCTCTCCTTCTCTCTTACCGCGTAGCCCATTTTCCCATCCAGGCCCGCGTACCCCTTCGCAGTGAGGAGACAGAGTCCCCTTGTCGTCTTCCTGCACGCCGAGCTCGTGAACCCTGCCGACATCACCGCAACAACCACCCCGTGGCCACTTGCTCCTTACCCTCCTCTTTTTATCTGTACCAAACCCTAGCCTCCTCCTTCTTCTCCCATGTGTCGCCACTCCCTTTCCCTCCTTTTTCCTTCACGTTTTCTCCACCATCACCGAAAGCCCCCTCCCCCCACCTCACAGCTCTGCCATGGCACCGACGTTGCGACGGCCCCTCGCAAAGCCGATAGCACTAGGGGCTCCGCCTTGTCGACATGGTTCTCCTGGCGCAAGGGATTGGTCCAGCGTGCCTCCGATCGCCACCGACGACCTCGTTCCACGTCGGTACCGGCGGTCAGATTCTCTGAAATCTGGCGACCACCCTCCTCCTCTGCTCTCGCTGTCGACGCGTTGATCTCCAGGGTGAGTCCACGCACCTCCTGGACCCCTCGGTTGTTTTCCCCCTCCTCTGATTCGCCCTTTTCAATGTTGTGCCGGCCACCTCTCCATAGATGCTCCCTGCCGGTGGGCCTCTGATGACCTCCCTCTGACGGTGCCGCCCCCATAAGGTCTGTACCGACAAGCCGCGTCGAACACACTAACCCCTTCTTCCTGGGTCGTACGGGAATGACGTTTTCTTCTTCGACATGCCGCGGTGACCACGCCCGCTGGAACGCGAGCGGCATCGCACCGCGTCGAGCACCCTGCGTGCGCGCGTGGATGATTTGCCATGCCAGCAGCCAGCGTGTCCGCGGGACACGCCTGTCAGCGGCTCGGGTTAGCCCCCGCTCGGGTGAGAAAAACCCCCACTGCAGATCTAACGCCAATTTGCATCTAGGCCCCTCCCTTTTATTTCTCATCAACCCGCGGTCTTGCCCGTGTGCTTGTTTGAAAAAAACCCCCGCATGTTTCAAAACTAACCCGGGGTCCCTCCCTGGACAGTTTTTATTTTTCAGATCCTTTTCAAATTAAATGAAGGCCCCTGGCCCCTTTTCAAATGTTTTAAAATTCAAATTTCAATAACTTTTAAATGGTAATTCAAATGAAAATAAGTTATATATGAATTTTGATCAGAAAAATGCAAGGATCATGTTTATGCCATCCATTCATCTGTTTGCATCTCGCATCGTGTCTTGACTTGATAGCTCGTGCATTTCACCTCACATATATGCGGAGTATTTCGGAACACCGACTAGGTTTCCCCGCTCCGCTTAAACTTGAAGTAGATCATCCTTGCCATGATTTACCATGCTAATCAACACTTAACTTTGACGGTAAAAAATGCAACTCCAACCTAATTTTCTTGTCCGGGGTTCCGACTTCGATTAATATGGATAACTTGCATCGCATCATCATTGCCATGTCATGCATATCATCTTGATCATGCTGGATCTTCTTTATCAGTAGTAGTCAGACTTGCATACGTTGTGTGTTCCAGCATTTGCTTCTTCCCGAATTGGATCACTAAGTGGTGACGTGACATACGACAAGTCCTCCGGATGTTCCTCGACAACCTTCAACATGCAAGCATTTCCTAAACTTCTCTCTCTGCAGAAGTCGCTCACCTATTTTATTTTGCCTTCTCCCTTATGCTATCCTTGAGTTGCGTTCTTATCACGTGTCCTATCCACATGTTACCTCAAGCAGCCCATATTGCCACAACATCCCTCCTACAACTTTTGTTTAGTTATCGGGTCTGCCTTGCGAGTCGTAGTGCATGCTAGTGCTGTTTATATCTTTTTACAATTATTGTTATCTTATCGGGTTATATGTTGGGAAGAATCATGGTTACTTTAGTTGTTGATAATTATTTAGCGACGACATCGGTGGGTCAGCTGATCGTTTATGACGGCTCACTTGTGTTTCCTTAATATCTTAGGACCAGAGTTCTTGTTATCTGTTCCGAGACTGAGCGCTCTAACCACACGTGGGTATGCTTACCGGGTCTCCCCTCGACCACTGTCAGAATCTTCAGCTTTGTCCAGTGGCCACAATTAGTTTGAATATTTTTCCCCCTGGCGTGCAAGCTCTGTTTCTTTGTGGTCAGATGATATGATGTTACTTTTGGGGAAGCCATGTGCCTTGTATCCCCGTTGTCTCTTGCACGCTCGTAGGTGCGGTACATATTGTTAAGAGTTCATCCTCTAGTGGGCTCTGATCCTTCTTAGCCGTAGACGCAAACAGCTAAGTCCGCTTCGGAGCTCGGCCGGACTTCGATACGGGTTAACTTAGTTAGGTGGCTTCCTGGACATTGTTGTGGTGAAGGAGTGTGCGTGTCGTGATATCTTACCCTCGCCAGGTTGGATTGATCGTGCGTGTGGGCAAATATGGGCACCCCTGCAGGGTACAATCTTATCGATAAGCCTTGTCCGCGGTTATGGACAACTTGGAGCTGTATGACTTGACCATAGCCAACTTACACCTGTTGTTTCGATACTAATAACAGTAAGTTAGCACAACTTAAATAATAATTGGTTAAAACTTGTCACCCATGCGAGTGCCTTTGTAAGTACTTCCTTTGCGAAGGGGGGAACACATCAGATGGTTTATGTTTGTAAAGTATATAACTGCTAGTCTTTGCGAACTCCCACCTTTTCTGATAGATGAATGTTGTAGAGTGTCTCTATAGGTTTTTAGTGCTTGTGTGCTGCTGCTTAACCCCACCATATTGCATATGATGTTTCTCTTGCGTCCTCTAAGTCCCTTGTGTGCCTCAAGTACAAAGGATGACAGGTTGACGAATGCTACACGTCTTGATGTCTTGTTAAGTACGAACCCGTACTTATTGCTGCTTTGGGACATAACTGGGAAGGTAAGAAGATCTGTGCGATGAAGGACGACACTAGCAAGGTTACCCTTCCGGCTTGGCCTGGGCAGGGTTATGGACGCCACTGGTTATGTTCAGAACTCTTAGTCCAATTTGTATCTTGTCCGTACTCGGACGTATTCGATCTTCTGTATGATTTGGATCTTTGTATTGTATATTTGTATCTTGACTCGTTTGAGTCATTGGTGTAATATAAGTTTCTTGTGGGCTCTATTGTAATCCTGTTGTAATGTTACTGCTCGTGTTAATTCCTTTGGTATCACATGTGCGATTCGTCGCGCACGTCGTGTCGGAGGGCGTCTCTGAATCGATATCGTGCGGATTTTGGCGGGTTCGCTGGGATCCTCATGGTACCGGTTCCGGAGCGTCACATAATTGCAATCTGAAATAAAAATGGCAGCAAGCAAACATGTAGCAGAACTAGTTGTAAATGGTGTTTCAATGCTCAGAAACAAGGCCTAGGGATCATACTTTCAATAGTGGACACTCTCAACAATGATACCATAATTGAATACATATATATTATCTCTTCACTATGCTACTCTGAACCACTCTTCGGTTTAATAACAAACACAAATTCACTGCGTAGGGCTGCATAAGCATTCCTTAAAGTTCGCATTCCCAATATCACTTTGATCATACAAAGATGGTACTAACTAGACACCACAATTCATAAGTATTTCTGTAAATTAATCTTAAGAAACAAACACGGTGCACACTGTCACCTTCACACCGCTGGACAAGGTGTCCCCGGAAATCACATACTAAAACCACTTGAGTAGCACAATAGTTGAAGAATAACATCTACTTATTCAACTAGATTACAAAGCTCATGATCACATAAAGATCATACGTGGAGAGATAGATAGACCACATAGCTACCAGTAAAGCCCTCAGCCTCGGGGGAGAACTACTCACTCCTCACCATGGGAGTCAGCAACGGCGATGAACATGGCGGTGGAGTCGATATAGATGGCTCCGGGGGCAATTCCCCATCCTGGCAGGGTGCTGGAACAGAGACTTATGTGCCCCAAAACTTGTCTGCGACGGCGGTGGAGCTACGGAACTTTTCGTGGGCGGAGGCTTATTGATTTAGGGTTTTCGCGTCGGGAGGCATTTATAGGCGGAAGGGCGAGGTCAGTGGCCGCCAGGGGGCCCCAGACCACCCATAGGCGCGGCCCAGGCCCTGGCCGCGCCTAGGCTTGGTCTGGCCGCCCTGTGGCCCCTCTTTGTCTCTCCTCCGGACATCGTCTTCATTACGGAAAAATAAGATCTTCGGCTTTTATTTCGTCCAATTCCGAGAATATTTCCTGTATAACTTTTCTAATATACAAAACATCAGAAAATAGGGAACTGACACCGTGGCATCTTGTCAATAGGTTAGTGACTGAAAATGTATAAAAGTGCAACGAAGTGTAAGCAAAACATATGTAAAATGGTGTAAAACAAGCATGGAGCATAAAAAATTATAGATACGTTTGCAACGTATCAGAGGTGGAGGCCCCGACGGGTCGTACGGTGGAGGTGGAGGCGGAGGCGGCTGTTGCATCGGTTGCGTGGCCGAGTCCTCAAGCGCCCGTCGTAGGGCCTCTTCCTCCGTGAGGCCCAGTGGCATGATGCCAGTGGCGTACCGGGGCAGCTGCGTCTGCACTGGTCGGTCCACTGCCGAGACAAGGACTCCGAGCCTCACGATCTCGTCGTTCGTCATCGTCTCCGGGTACTCGAACTTCGGGCCCTCTGCCATGGCCAACTGCCATTCCTGGAAAATGCAGGCGACGTAGTCGTCGCTGTCGTCCTTGGCCTCCTTGTTGTGGTAGGCCAGCGCGTCGCTGTAGTAGTCGTCGTCGTCCTGTGCAGGCGCTGGCGGCTGTCGTGTTTGATGACGAGGTGGCGGTGGATGGTCAAACGGGAAGTCCTTGTCACCGAGGAAGCCCTCCCTCCTCCTCGGATCCTTCTCGGTCTTGCGCTAGGTGCGCCAGGTGTCGGAGTCGATGGCGTAGGCGGGATCGGCGCGGGGCTCCGGCGGCAGGTACCGCCGCCTACGCCGGATCTCGGTGCTCCTCTCTGGCTCGCGCGCAGGCACGGGCGGGACATGCACCAGGAGATAGCTGAGCCGCCAGCCGCCAGGCATGCGAACGTCCCCCAGCTGTCGCGTGGCGTCCAGTTCCTGTGCATGAGCCACGCCACGTTCACGGGAAGTGGCACCCTGATCGTCCACTCCGCCTTCTTGGTGCCGCTGCCGGACGCCTAGAAGTCATTCTTCTTCTTCCCCATGGTGTTGCGATGGCGCGTAGTAGTGGTGGGAGTGGAGGTGTCCGTGATGTGGGAGATTGAGAGAGAAATGCTCCTGAACCCGCAATGAACCTTAATCATCTTTTGTGTGGAGTTTCAAGTAGGGTCGCAACTTACCTTTGTTTAGCTAGTTCCAAGTGGGGTGGCAACTAAGAGAGAAATGGTCTAGAAACCGGCGATAAACCCTATTTTTTGTTAGTACGCATTGCAAGTGGGGTCGCACCTGACCTTTGTTGCTCAGTCGAAAATGGAGTTGCAACTGAGAGAGAAATGCTTTGGAATCCATGCTAACACTATTTTTCTTTTTTGTTCCAGTTGCATGTGGGGTCGCAACTTACCTTCATCGAGTTGCAAATGGGGTTGCAACTTAGGGAGAAATGCGCTGAAATCCATGCTAAACCCTTGTTTTTTTGTGTGTTCGTCCAAGTTGCATGTGGGGTGGCAACTGGCGTTTGTTGCCTAGTTGCAAGTGGATTTACAATTGAGAGACATGCTCCAGAAATCTATGCTAAACCCTAAGTCGTGTTTTGTCCTACCTACAACTAGGGTCCCAAATGACCTGCGTTGCCCAGTTGCAAGTGGGGATGCAACTGAGATAAAAATGTTTTGGAATCTGAGCTAAACCCTAATTCATCTCTACTCGCCAAGTTGCTAGTGTGCTTGCAACACTCAGAGAGAATTGATCCAGAACCCGTTCTAAACATTATATGATGTATTTGTTCCAAGTTGCAAGTAGAGTTGCAAAATCACAGAGAAATGGTCTGGAATCTGTGTAAACCCTATTTTTGTCTTTGTCCTAGTTGCAAGTTGGGTAGAACTGTTCTTTGATGGCCACTTGCAACTGGTGTTGCAACTAAGAGAGAAATGCTCGGAAATCCATGCTAACCCCGAATTTATTTGGTCCCGCAAAGTTGCAAGTTGGGTTGCAACTAAAAGAGAAATGCTTCGAAATATGTGCTAACCCTGATTTTCTCTTTGTCCTAGTTCCAAGTGAGGTTGCAGCTGAAAGAGAAACATCCCGAAATTCAAATTTTTAGTTTTGTCCAGTTGCAAGTGGGGTCGCAACTGACCCTTGTTGCCTAGTTATAGATGGGGTTGCAACTAAGAGAGAAAAGTTCCAAAAATCATGCTAACCCTGAATTTATCTTTATCACAGTAGCAAGTGGGATCGCAACTCACATTTTTTGCCCAGTTGCAAGTGGAGTTGCAGCTGAGAGAGAAATGCTTCAGAATCTGTGCTAACCCCGAATTTATCTTTGTCCTATTTGCAAGTGGGGGTCGCAACTGAGATTTGTTGCCTAGTTGCAAGTGGAGTTGCAACTGAGAGAGAAATGCTTTGGAATCCGTCCTAAGCCCAAATTTCTATTTTTGTCCCAGTTGCAAGTGGGGTCGCATCTGACCTTTCTTACCGAGTTTCAAGTGGAGTTGTAGCTGAATAGAAATGTTTTGGAATAACCCTGAATGTCTCTTTGTCTCATTTGCAGGTGGGGTCGTAGCTGATCTTTGTTGCCTAGTTACAAGTGGAGTTGAAACTGAGAGAGAAATACTCTGAAATTCGTGCTAACCCAAAATTTATTTTTATCCCAGTTGCAAGTGGGGTCGCAACTTACATTTGTTGCCCATTTGCAAGTGGAGTTGGAGCTGAGAGAGAAATGCCTGGAATCCGTGCAAATCCCAAATTTATCTTTGTCCTATTTGCAAGTGGGGTCGCAATTGAGATTTGTTGCCCAGTTGCAGTGGAGTTGCAACTGCGAGAGAAATGTTTTGGAATCCGTCTGAAGCCCAAATTTCTAATTTGTCTCAGTTGCAAGTGGGGTCGCAACTGATCTTTATTACCGAGTTGCAAGAGGAGTTGCAACTGACAAGAAATGCTCCTGAATCTGTGCTAACCCCGACCGTCTCTTGTTGGATATATGCCCAAGAGGCAATAATAAAATAGTTATTGTTATATCTTAGTGTTCATGATAAATGTTTACACATTCGATGCTATAATTGTATTAACCGGAAACATTAATACATGTGTGTTGTGTAAACAACCAGAGTCCCTAGTAAGCCTCCCATTTAACTAGCTTGTTGATTAATAGATGATCATGGTTTCCTGATCATGAACATATGATGTTATTAATAACAAGATCATATCATTAGGTGAATGATGTGATGGACACACCCATAGTAAGCATAGCATGAGATCAAGTCATTAAGTTCCACTTGCTATAAGCTTTCGATACATAGTTACCTAGTCCTTCGACCATGAGATCATGTAAATCACTTACACCGGAAGGATGCTTTGATTACATCAAACTCCATTGCATAAATGGGTGGTTATAATGATGGGATTAAGTATTCAGAAAGTGTGAGTTGAGGCATATGGATCAAGAGTGGGATTTGTCCATCCCGATGACGGATAGATATACTCTGGGCCCTCTCGGTGGAATATCGTCTGATTAGCTCTCAAGCATGTGACTAGGTCACAAGAGATGACATACCACGGTACGAGTAAAGAGTACTTGTCGGCAACAAGGTTGAACTAGGTATGGAGATACCGATGATCGAACCTCGGACAAGTAAAGTATAGCGTGACAAAGGGAATCGATATCGTATGTGAATGGTTCTTTTGATCACGAAGTCATCGTTGAATATGTGGGAGCTATTATATATGGATCTCCAGGTCCCGCTATTAGTTATTGATCGGAGAGGAGTCTCGATCATGTCTGCATAGTTCTCGAACCGTAGGGTGACACACTTAAGGTTTGATGTCGTTATAAGTAGATATGTAATATGGAATGGAGTTTGAATGTTGTTCAGACTCTCGGATGGGATCCAGGACATCACGAGGAGTTCCAGAATGGTCCGGAGAATAAGATTCATATATAAGAAGTCACTTTCCAAGTTTGGAAATGATCCGGTGCATTTATGGAAGGCGCTAGAATATTCTAGAACCTTCCGGAAGAAATCACCATGGAAGGTGGAGTCCCGGATGGACTCCACCAACCCTAGCCGGCCAACCAAAGGGGAAGGTGGAGTCCACCCGGCCATAGGGTAAGGAGGAGCAATCCCACTTCCCCTAGGTTTCACCCATATGGAAGGTTTTGAGTTGGACTCTTATTCGGATTTTGGGCAAACCCTTGGGGGTTCCACCTATATAAAGAGAGGGAGAGGGAGAGGGCTGGCACACACCTTGGCCACACCACCAAAGGGCTCCCAGGCCGGCGCCCAAGCACCCCCCTCTCCCAAACCCTAGCTACTCCCTCCTCCTTCTTCTCTCGCGACGTTTACGGCGAAGCCCTGCCGGAGATCTCCACCACCACCGCCACCACGCCGTCGTGCTGGCGGGATTCTGAGGAGAATCTGCTACATCCGCTGCCCGCTGGAACGGGGAGAAGGACGTCGTCATCAACACCGAACGTGTGACCGAGTACGGAGGTGCTGCCCGACTGTGGCACCGTCAAGATCTTCTACGCGCTTTTAAAAGCGGCAAGTGATCGACTACATCAACCACGAGATCTAATATCGTAGGACACTTGTCATGCGATGATCAACTTAAAAGTGAGAACCTCAAGGTTATTGGTATTTGCCAACAAGCCTAGAAGTTATTGATGTTGAAGTGTTTTCAAAAATATGAGGAAAGTCGAAAGATAAACTACAAATGGATTTTGGCAGAAAGAAAGAAAAGACTAGAAAGTCTAGCTCAGTTGTATATAGATGATATACATGTTAGGAATGTATTATTTGATTGGTCACACAATGGAATTCTTGGGTATTTGTACCATATTGGTTGGTATGAGATGTCATACAACACAACGCAATACAAGAATACAATGGCCTAAGTGACTGATGAGGAATGTGGTAATAATGCACGTCTGGACAAAATAAAGTGTTATTATGTTCGTCATTGGCATTCTACTAGCCCTTCAGATATATAATAAAGAACTTAATAATTTTTATTTAGCTCTGGTCAAATAAAAACAATGAGTTGTTCAAAGTTATGACCGTTGACGTGGGCATAACCCTTCGGGTACTCGACATTGCCATACCCGGTGCAAACTATGAAGCTGGAACAGAACAAGGACTCGATGAGCTGGACCTGCACGCGCCTGAACTTGGACTACAAGGAAAGAAGACTCCAACACGAATCCTACTAGGACTCTAGTAAACCCTAGCTTGGCTGATATATAAAGCCAGGCAGGGGCACCCCTTAGGACAGGCATATTCAGAAACATAATCATAGAGGCGATTCGCCTATACATCGCAACCCGCGAACTAGAACTAGACTAGATACAACAACTCCGCCCATGGCGGCCCCCTGTACACATATATTCATATAGTGGATTGCTAGCAGGACGTAGCGATCCTCCACCGTGGGGACGTCAACCCTACTCCATGTACTATGGATAAAGTTATTATAAATCTTAATGGTGAAACACACATGCATAACACTGACGCTAAAATGCCATAAGGCAAATGATTTGAATTCCACTTATTTGTGGAACCTCCATTTAGGCCATGTTAGAAAGGAACGCATGAACGAAATCCATGCAAATGGACTTTTGGAGTCATTTGATTTTTGAATCGTTTGGCGCTTGCAAATCTCTTCTAAAGAGAATGACTGAAATACCGTTCATAGGCCAAGAGTTGAACGGGCAACTGACTTAGTGGAAACATACATGTTGATGTATGTGGTTCACTGGGCATAGTTGTGTGCGGGAGATTGTTCTAATGCATGAAAACTTCCAACAATGAATTGAGTATATATATGTGGATATATTTATTTGATAAGGAAGAAGTTTGAAACATTTGATTGGATTCAAATAAATTTCAGCATGAAGTGGAAATCATCGTAATATAAAAGTCAAATATCTATGATTGGATCATGGTGGAAATATTTGAATTACAAGTTTTAGCGAACATCTAAGAGAGTTATGAAATTGTTCTACCACTCACGTTTCTTGGAGTATCATAGTGATGATAGAGTATTAAAGAGACGTATCCAAACCTTATTGGGTTAATGATGAGATAAAATAAAATGACGCCATTATATTTTTGTGGAATATGCTTTAGAGACTACCGCTTTTACACTAAATAGAGCGTCATCATAATCCGTTGAAATGACACCATATGAGTTATGGCATGGGTACAAACCCTAATAGTCCTTTCTTAAATTTTGGTATGCATAGCATAAGTAAATAAGTTTACAACCAAAATCGGATGAATGTCTTTGTTGGTTATCCCAGAGAATGATTGGGAATTCTTTCCACTATGAAGTCAAAGACAAAAGTGTTTGTCGATGTTTCTTATTTCCAACAAATTGTTTCTAGCGAAGTATTTGAGTGGGAGGACAATAGAACTTGATAAGGTTGATGAACCTGAGCATGATGATCAGAGTAGCGCAACATCGGAAATGGTTCTAGAAGCGGCCACGATGATCATGGCTCCCATGTCTACAAAGTGTTATAGTCATGGAGATCGAAGTACCTATTGAACCTTGTAGGTAGGGTTTACTTTGTGATCAAATAAATGATTTGTGAACAAAGGATTGATTTTGAACAATGATAAACCAACTACATACAAAGATGCTATGATGGGCCCTGACTCCGTTAAAATGGTTAAGAGCCATGAAATCCAAGATAGTATCTAAAATCAAGCTTGGAGCTTGATAAACCTTTTGAAGGAATAAATACTTTTTGAAAGTAACTAGATCTATAAAATTTATAGACTTGGATATAATATCCTTGAAGAAGTTCAACTTGTCAAAAGATTGTTTATGACAAAGTTCAAAGAGTTGACTGCGATAAGATTAGATCTTCAGCAGCGATGCTTATAGTCTATGCGGATTGTTCTAGTAATTGCTACATATTTATTTTATGAGATATGCTAGTAGGATGGCAGAATACATTACTTAACAGAAATGTGTATTAAATTTGTATACAAGATACAACTGAGAGTTTTGCTAGTCTGTAGAATACTAAAAAGGTATACAAACTTCACTGGATGAAGTGAGTATCACGGAGTTGGAATCTTCACCGGATGAAATGATCAAAGAGTTATGATTTCATCAGAAACGATGAAGAAGCTTGCATTTGCAAGAAATTAAGTGGGAGTGCTGAGACATTGTTGACGTCAGAAACCCCCTGGCGGGCAGAGACGGGCAACACCGTAGAGCTGGGAACAACTAGGGCTGCGGCTGGCCCCAGTCCCTCAGAGCGACGGCCCGCAAAGCCTCCTGGTCGCACGCGCCGATGCCAGCTGCAAGGGCGTGCCACCGACCTATACCTGGTCGGGAAGGTGTGGATGATGCCTCGCTTAGTTTCCTGCGGGGCACACACGTAAACGTTAAATACGAGCCTCGATCGGCTCTCAGGTTATCCTGTGAATCGGCTCAAAGAGCCGATCCACCCATGATCCGGACGAGGTGTCCGAATATATGGTGGTCCTGCTTGATCAAGGTAAAGCTAATGAGATCTACAACGATTTAGGGTTTTCACCGCATAATCGGATCATCCTACTCCAGGTTGGGCCTCGCGCTCGCGCACGGTGATCATAAGTCGATCCTAGACAGGGCCTAAAAACCAACACGAGGTTGATCCCCGGAACATCCTTTCTAGGGCTAGCAAACGTCACCCTACACGCCGCTGGATCCTCCCACCCTTTGTAAGGCCTAACTATTGCGGATATTAAACTAATCCTTGTAGAACAAGGAGCAATCGTAACGGATCAGATCTACTAAACTATGATCAAGCGGGGTGCCGCCCCTACACCTAAGATAGGTGTAAGGGCGGCTAGACATGCAAGGGTTGCACTACGATAGCATGTAATATGAAGAACAATGCTAACCCTAACATGTCTAAGATAACTACGTTGCTCGCCATCAAAAAGGCTTCGATACGAGCAACGCATGAACAACGTAGGCGAGGCTTGTCTTGCCTAGATCGCAAGATGCGATCTAGGCAGCATGATGCTACCGGTAGAAACCCTCGAGACGAAGGAGTTGGCGATGCGCCGAGATTTGTTTGTGGTTGAACGTTGGTTGTTGTTTATTCCATAAACCCTAGATACATATTTATAGTCCGGGGGACTTTCTAATGTGGGCGTGCACCAAACCGTGCATGAGTAAGATTCTAACTTCTAAACTAAGATGCGATCTAATATGTTACAGATACACGGGCAATTAAGCCCAACTTGGTATAAAAGGCCGATTCACGTATTCATTCTATATATATTTCTTCAAGCCCATCTTGATCGCGGCCCACCTCTGACTCGGTCAAATTCTGGTGATAACACATGCCCCCCTGGTTTTGGAAATGACATTTCCAAAATCATTATGCTCTTCTTTCGTCGGGTCATGTCGTGGCAGAACTGTTGCAGTATCCGTCATCATGATGCCCTGCCTTCTCAACTTCTCCGCGTGACCTGGCATTTTTTTTTAGGCACCACTTCCTCGGAAACTGCTGTGGCATTGAATTTCCACTATATCCCCTTTTATTTAACCGCCCCGCACAGTTTATTCCTGCATCTTCTTCGCATTAGCACCCCAAAAGCCCTCCTGTGCCACCATGTCCTCTTCCTCCTCTCGCTTCATCGGATCTTTCCGCCCGGTCCTCTTCGTCTCGCGAGCCGACGCCGGAGCCGAACCCGGCGGAGGTCCATGCAGCCAACACCCGTCGCGCCATTGCGGCCGGGGAGGAGTCTAGCCATGACTTCTCCCTTTGGTCGGAAGGACGACAAGTCCTTGACCGACGGGGAAAGCGACCTCCACTTCCTCGCCGATGGGACAACGGAGGAGGAGAGCGACGACGATCGCTTTTCCTGCGACTTCTCCTCTCACGAGGAGGAGGAGGAGGAGGAAGAAGAGGAGGAGGAGGAGGACGACACCTCCTCCGACGAGCCCCGGCCAAGCGGTTCCGCCCTTGGCCGGGAAACCTCGGCGACTCGACGGTGACGATGACGATGCGACGAAGAAGACGAGGACAACGAGGGTCCGGTCGGCGGCCATTGGAGCGGCGAGCGAGCTGCCGGGAGTAGCGCCGACGGTGGTGACGACGACGACGGCGAGGGCAGCGACGGCCCGTAGATAGGACATCTAGCATAGGACCAGCAGCAGTAGATGGGGCCATGTATCCTCTAGTGCTTCCTTTTGGGAGAAATCAGCTCCTTATGTAAGAAATCTATCAATGAAGAACTTTCCCCAATTTGATTTTGCCGATTCCTTTTAGCTTATCTTAGCCGATTTCCTCTCATACTGATCTTGCCGATTCGTCCCCTTTGCCAATGCGTGACGAGCCGATAGCAACGCACCGGTCCCTCGACATTTACCCTTCCATTCTTCAACTGATGATTCTCTTTCCGGTAGATACTGTGGGATTTCCAAGAGAGCCCTTAAATTTCTTCCACCGGTTTCAGCGATCCCTCTTAACGAGCGCTTATTATTTTGTGAAGAAGGTTGCAACGAAGATCAGCCGATGTTACTTCAATCGGTTCCTCAATAGAGCATCCCCCAGGCTTGTTGCCCCCCGAGTCTCAGCCAAGGTAAAACAGAGACGAGGATACGCAAATTAGCTGTATGGACCTGGGCTTGATCATGTCTGAGGGAGCTTCTTATGCAGAGCCAGCCGATTTGAACATAAATCGGCTTCTCAAAGCAGAGAGCCTTCAAGGTGAGCTGCCCCCCGAGCTTCTTCAGTTCTTGCCGGCTAGATCGGCTCCTTTCCTTTGGTGGATCCTATGCAATCTATCCTTGACCTGATCTGCACGTCCAGACTGCTCTTTGGCCTTGTTCTTGAAGAGAGGATCCGAGCCCTTAAACTACTCCATTGAGGAGTTCTTTCATTAAAAACCCTCTTCGTGCTCCATTGACCCTCTGATCGTAACAGTTATCCCTCTTGAGTCGATGGCCATGCATCGGCTTTCGTATCCTTAAGTCGATGTCTGCTGCATCGGTTGTGCTCGAAATTTTTTTTTTACGGCCGACTTGTGCATCGGCCCCCATATTCCAATACCCATCACCAAAGGATGAGCTAATTTTACTGCATATCCTCGTGTCTTATCCACCTGGGTGCCCCCCCGAGCCGATTCTGTCAAGAGAATTGATGGTATCGGCTACGTTGGATAACATGTTGAACCCGGGCAAAATGGATGGTGAGGATAATTTTGGCCGATTGCTGGAATCGGCCTCCATGTTGCTTGTTCGATGAAGGTTTTGTAATGTCCCTTCATAAATTTTTGGGGCCGATCACAAGGACCAGCCTCGCCACGTTTGCTCATTGACGTGCTCTTGCTACTCGGTAGACAAAACCAGCCCAATCTCTGACTTTATCATGTTGGTGCGCTTGCTGTCGCCCACCTTGGGTGTATCGTGAAATCGTGGAGCACTAAGCTTTGTCGGAAGAACGAGCACCATGTTTGTGCCAGCCGATGTTTCATCATCGGCTTTCCTTTGCTTGGGCGCCACTCCATTTTCCGTGGACGACCCTCTTCATCCAGGGTTCGTCTGAACCTTTGCGGCCGAGATCGAGGCCTTGCCTTCCTCAATGTATGCAAGTATAACCTCTCGGCTTCTTCCGGGCCGCGCAATCGTTGAACCTGCGTTTACGGGAACGGCTGAGTCCATCGGGGCACCACCTTGGCCGGTGATACCTGTCTTCTTCTTCCTCCCCCTCGTCTTCGAATCTTCGAGATCTTTCAGCCGAGGGGACTCAGCTCGTTTGCTCTGTGGCGGGAGAGGTCCCAAGCGCTCGAACACGGACACGTTGGCTGCCTCCTTCTTCTTCCGGTTGCATTACGGGCAATTGCCGATTGTTGGCAATCGGCTCATTCTGAATCCCAGCGGTGCACGAAGAAGGGACAATCCCGGTGCTGTCCTCGTCGTCTTGCTCCCTTGCCTTTTCCGTGGCACAACGCTCGTGCTCCTCCTCATCGCGATTATGCCGATGATGTCTTACGGCTTCTCTAGCCGGACGATCTCTTTCATCATCATTGCTTGGACCGTCGGCGTTGGTCGTGCTGACTCACATACTTGTTGAGGAGGTGATCAGAGAGAGGTCGCTGATATCTTATGTTCTTCACTTCTCCCTCTGTGACGTAGCGCTTGCCGTCTTGGCGGAGCCGATCGCGTGGAGCGGCTTCCTCTGTATCTTTGCTATGAGAGCAGCTGCCCTCATCTCCATCCTTGCCAGCGTGGTGTCCAAGATCTACCATATTGATTTGGCACGAGAAATCCGGCTGGCATCCTCCATGGTAAGCATACTCCACCATGTTTACGGCGGGGAAGGGGTGTGTGTCGACCTTCATGGCGTATTGGTTGAAAATCAACCGTCCGTTTTCTATCGCCATTTGGATCTGCTGCCGCCACACCCTGCCGGTCGTTGGTGGTGTGGGAGAACGTGTTATGCCATTTGCAGTATGGCCTTCCGTTCAGCTCTTGCATCGTGGGGAACTTGTGGCCTTCGGGTACCTTTATATGCTTCTCCGTGAGTAAGAGATCAAAAATCTGCTCCGTCTTGGTCACGTCGAAGTCGAACCCTTTTGGAGGGCCTTGTGGCTTCACCCATTTGCAGGTCACGGGGCCCGTCGCTCGAGTCCATTCAGCCACTGCTATCTCCACGATCTCCCGCGGCACCTTCATCCTCGTACGCCTCAACCAGGGTCACCGCACGCTTGAATTTGTCTTGGTAAACATACGGGTGGCGGCTTGTTCATATGCGGCAGCTTACGCACCATGTGCGCCAATGAAGGGTAGTACGCTGGGAGGCCACGTCCTTGATTGATGATGAGAGACCCACCACCGCCAACTCGGCCGCTTCTTTTTCACTTATATGAGCCGAAAAGCATCGGTTCCTAATGGTCTGAAGCGGCTGGACGTATTCGCCACTTGTCTCCCCGCGCTTCGTCGTACTTGCGCTAGATCGGCAATACCAACATCGGAAGCCTCGAGTGATATTGCTCATGGAGCTGCTCTTCCAAGCTGCTTCCAAGTCTGGATGGAGTTCGGTGGTAGCGATGTGTACCACCCGAAAGCCGATCTGTGAGGAGCTGTGCGAAGAACCTCACGCGCAACTCGTCGACGCTGAGATCGTGCCCAGGTCTGTGCCAAATATCGGCTCACATGCTCGATGGAGCTGGAACCATCTGATCCACTAAACTTCGTGAAGTCCGGGAGCCGATATTTGGGTGGCGGCGGGATCGGTTCGTAGTTGTTGGGGGTACGGCTTGGTGTAGCCGAACGCCTTCCTTTTCGGCATCATACCGAGCTGATCTTTCGGAATTGCACAAATCTGATCCGTTGTGATGGCTGAAGGTGTCGAACCACGAAGATTCGCCGGGGTGGCATACTTAACCAGCCATGCTTGCTTTTCCGGTTCTAAGCCAGCTGCGGGAGGCTGGGCTTTGGAGGTTCGTCGGGGTGGCGTACTTAGCCAGCCACGATTGCTTCTCGGGATCGGCTCTGACGTTCCTCTGCCGTTCCGGAGGCCCCGATATTGCAGCCTGGTTCGAGAGTGCCCGGGCGTTGCGGTCCGGTACGTATGCGCACGCGTATCCGTGCGGGATCTCCTTGGGTGCCTCGGGTAGGAATTGGTAGTCACTAGGATCACCACCAATCTTGTAGACGACGTATGCCGATGAGTTCGGCGGTTCCGGTGCTGCCCATGCGAACGAGCTGGGGCTGGAGCGGCATCTCTCCTTTGAAAGTCCCCGAGCCGGTCCCGACGGAGAGTACCGGTGACTCATGATTTCCTTGACGACGCGCGAGCGACACGCTCCAAGGTGTTCACCGGGCTCTCGAGTGGCGGTGCAGCGAATGAGCCACCATGTAGTTGATTTCCTGCCGCGGCGACCTGGTGCGTTCTTCGACGGGGCGGACAGGTCCACTCCATCGAGTGCGCCTTCGGGTGTGAAACCCTTCCACCGACGCCATGGGGAGCGGGTTCGGTGGAAGGAGCCGATGAGTTCGGCTTCGAGGGTTGCCTTGATCTCGTCATGTTTCTTCTTGAGCTCATCGAGGCGAGATCCTCGTACGTGACCGGAGTGTCTTCCGCCATCTCGGATGTAGATGGCGATGTGGTGGATGTCGAAGGCTGTCCCACCGGGCGTGCCGAGAATGTGTTGGCGTCGAAACCCCTGGCGGGCGAGAGACGGGCAACACGGTAGAGCCGGGAACAACTAGGGCTGCGGCTGGCCCGGTCCCTCGGAGCGGCGGCCCGCAAAGCCTCACTGGTCGCACGCGCCGATGCCAAGCGCAAGGGCGTGCCACCGACCTATACCAGTCGGGAAGGTGTGGATGATGCCTCGCTTAGTTTCTGCCAGGGCACACACGTAAACGTTAAATACGAGCCTCGATCGGCTCTCGGGTTATCTGTGAATCGGCTCAAAGAGCCGATCCACCCATGATCCGGACAAGGTGTCCGAATATATGGTGGTCCTGCTTGATCAAGGTAAAGCTAATGAGATCTACGACGATTTAGGGTTTTCACCGCATAATCGGATCATCCTACTCACGATTGGGCCTCGCGCTCGCGCACGGTGATCATAAGCCGATCCTAGACGGGGCCTAAAAACCAACACGAGGTTGATCCTCGGAACATCCTTTCTAGGGCTAGCAACCGCCACCCTACACGCCGCTGGATCCTCCAACCCTTTGTAAGGCCTAACTATTGCGGATATTAAACTAATCCTTGTAGAACAAGGAGCAATCGTAACGGATCAGATCTACTAAACTATGATCAAGCGGGGTGCCGCCCCTACACCTAAGATAGGTGTAAGGGCGGCTAGACATGCAAGGGTTGCACTACGATAGCATGTAATATGAAGAACAATGCTAACCCTAACATGTCTAAGATAACTACGTTGCTCGCCATCAAAAAGGCTTCGATACGAGCAACGCATGAACAACGTGGGCAGGCTTGTGCTTGCCTAGATCGCAAGATGCGATCTAGGCAGCATGATGCTACCGGTAGAAACCCTCGAGACGAAGGAGTTGGCGATGCGCCGAGATTTGTTTGTGGTTGAACGTTGGTTGTTGTTTATTCCATAAACCCTAGATACATATTTATAGTCCAGCGGACTTTCTAATGTGGGCGTGCACCAAACCGTGCACGAGTAAGATTCTAACTTCTAAACTAAGATGCGATCTAATATGTTACAGATACACGGGCAATTAAGCCCAACTTGGTATAAAAGGCTGATTCACGTATTCCTTCTATATATATTACTTCAAGCCCATCTTGATCGCGGCCCACCTCTGACTCGGTCAAATTCTGGTGATAACAGACATATTTATAATACTTCATGTAGATGACATATCGTTGATTATAAATAATGTAATCATGTACTTGATGTGATTAGAAGGTTTCATTGAGAATTAACTTCAATGAAAGGATATGGACTGAAACATATTTAGTGTCAAGATCTATGAAGATAGATTGAAACACATAATAAGTTTAAGTTAAAGTACATAGAATGAATATTGAAGTAGTTCAATATAAAAATATTAAGAAGGTGTTTGATGGCGTGTATTTCACACGTTCGTTGGGCAACCCCAAGAGGAAGGTATGATGCGCACAGCAGCAAGTTTTCTCTCAGAAAGAAACCAAGGTTTATCGAACCAGGAGGAGCCAAGAAGCACGTTGAAGGTTGATGGCGGCGGGATGTAGTGCGGCGCAACACCGGGGATTCCGGCGCCAACGTGGAACCTGCACAACACAACCAAAGTACTTTGCCCCAACAAAACGGTGAGGTTGTCAATCTCACCGGCTTGCTGTAACAAAGGATTAACCGAATTGTGTGGAAGATGATTGTTTGCGAGAAAACGGTAAAACAAGTATTGCGAGCAGATTTGTATTTCGGTATTAAAGAATGGACCGGGGTCCACGAGTTCACTAGAGGTGTCTCTCCCATAAGATAAAAGCATGTTGGGTGAACAAATTACGGTCGGGCAATTGACAAATAGAGAGGGCATAACAATGCACATACATGGCATGATAAGTATAGTGAGATTTAATTGGGCATTACGACAAAGTACATAGACCGCCATCCAAGCTGCATCTATGCCTAAAAAGTCCACCTTCGGGTTATCATCCGAACCCCTTCCGGTATTAAGTTGCAAAGCAACGAGACAATTGCATTAAGTATGGTGCGTAATGTAATCAACAACTACATCCTCGGACATAGCGCCAATGTTTTATCCCTAGTGGCAACGACACAGCCACAACCTTAGAACTTTACATCGCTTTGTCCCGAGTGTCAATGCGAGGCATGAACCCACTATCGAGCATAAATACTCCCTCTTGGAGTTAAAAGCAAAAACTTGGCCGAGCCTCTACTAGTAACGGAGAGCATGCAAGATCATAAACAACACATATGTAATAACTTGATAATTAACATAACATGGTATTCTCTATCCATCGGATCCCGACAAACACAACATAGAGTATTACAGATAGATGATCTCGATCATGTTAGGCAGCTCACAAGATCCAACAATGAAGCACAATGAGGAGAAGACAACCATCTAGCTACTGCTATGGACCCATAGTCCAGGGGTGAACTACTCACTCATCACTCCGGAGGCGACCATGGCGGTGTAGAGTCCTCCGGGAGATGAATCCCCTCTCCGGCGGGGTGCGGGAGGAGATCTCCGAGAATCCCCGAGATGGGATCGGCGGCGGCGGCGTCTCGGTAAGGTTTTCCGTATCGTGGTTTTCGCCTCGGGGGTTTCGCGACGGAGGCTTTAAGTAGGCGGAAGGGCAGAGTCGGGGGGCTGACGGGGGGCCCACACCACAGGGCGGCGCGGGCCCCCTTGGCCGCGCCGCCTTGTGGTTTGGCCACCTCGTGGCCCCACTTCGTATGCTCTTCGGTCTTCTGGAAGGTTCGTGGCGAAATAGGCCCCTGGGTCTTGATTTCGTCTAATTCCGAGAATATTTCGTTACTAGGATTTCTGAAACCAAAAACAGCGAGAAAACGACAAGCGGCACTTCGGCATCTTGTTAATAGGTTAGTTCCGAGAAAATGCACGAATATGACATAAAGTGTGCATAAAACATGTAGGTATCATCAATAATATGGCATAGAACATAAGAAATTATCGATACGTCGGAGACGTATCAAGCATCCCCAAGCTTAGTTCTGCTCGTCCCGAGCAGGTAAAACGATAACAAAGATAATTTCTGAAGTGACATACCATCATAACCTTGATCATACTATTTGTGAACATATGTAGTGAATGCAGCGATCAAAACAATGGTAATGACATGAGTAAACAAGTGAATCATAAAGCAAAGACTTTTCATGAATAGTACTTCAAGACAAGCATCAATAAGTCTTGCATAAGAGTTAACTCATAAAGCAATAAATCAAAGTAAAGGTATTGAAGCAACACAAAGGAAGATTAAGTTTCAGCGGTTGCTTTCAACTTATAACATGTACATCTCATGGATAATTGTCAACATAGAGTAATATAACAAGTGCAATATGCAAGTATGTAGGAATCAATGCACGGTTCACACAAGTGTTTGCTTCTTGAGGTGGAGAGAGATAGGTGAGCTGATGTGGTGACCACGCATACCAGCTGCATGTTGTAGTATGCCGGTCGTTGATATAACATTCACGAAGTACCATTCCGCAAATATTACATCCCTCGAGTAGTACAACAGAACATAGCAGGGTCCACTCATTCACATATTATTACAATTAACATACACATGTCGTCTTGGAGCTCCTCTTGGGTCCTAAGAGGAATACTCCTGGGTTCGAGGTGAACCCAACTTATCTTACAATACCAGAGTTTCATTAAACTAAACATTTATTTCATCGAGCAGCTAAATACTTAAGAGTTCGGGCTGCTCGGTTACTACTTCTATCGGATATCTCTAGGCTTGATCTCCTCCAGGAAGCCTCCCAGGATCCGTAGACTATGAGATAGTCTACGCCTTCAACTCCTCATGAGAGGTCGGTTCCTCGTAGCCGATGATCTCGGCTCCTTCATTGTTGTTGTAGTCCTCCTCCGGATGGTTCGGACAATCTAAGCATGGGATTTAAGAGTGGTATGAGTACGAGCGTACTCAACAAGTTCATTATAGATAAGAGGTGTTTAATGCACTAGCTACGATATTAGACCGGAAAGTCTAATACCAATGCAAGTTTTGATAAACATTTCTTCAAGGGATTGCTTTTATTTCAAAGAGCTATGTCCGTCGGCCTTCACCGGTTTACTAGAACTTCATGGAGCTCCTTTCCGGCCGCGTTCGCGGTTCCTCAATCCCGGAACGAGGGAGTGACGAGTCACGATTCTTTACACTCTGCGAGAGGTGTGTTGCTTTACCCATAAGAGATCTTAACCTTGGTGCCAACCGGGCAGCTTTCCCGTCCACACTTCCTTCGGTGTGAGGCCCGGTATAAGGTCTAGCCAATCATGTTCCTCCGCTACCTCGAACACCCACCCTTTGTTGCATGCCCCGACCACGGGTCCACGCCGGTCCCATTATTCCCGTAATTTCAGGGTGGACCCCGACCACGACGACCGGTGCTTGGGCTCTACCATACACTCCTACGCCGGTAGGCTGCAACCCATCATACACCGCATTACCGTGGGGAATTAGAATGGGATCCCCACCCTCCGGTTGTTCCGCAAGACACAAGCTGCTACGGCAAGCAATGCTTTACCGTGGGGAATTAGAATGGGATCCCCACCCTCACGGTTGTTCCGCCGGACACAAGCCTGCTACGGTAAGCGCATCCGTTGATGAACGAGAGGTGGAAACACTTTTGACTACTCCATCCCACTCCCGGATCTTATGGTTAACACGGGTATTACGGCACAAGAATCACTTGGCGACATTTGTTGTTTAATCCTAGATGGATATAAACCCGTGCAATGGAACCTCCACCATATCAACACAATCCATGGTTCCATTGCCCACCACTTATTCATATTCATAGTTATGAAAGTAGTGGTTTTGATTTTTGTGCAATAGTGATAACCATAATACTTTGCAAGTAATTTGATAAAAATACTCAAATGACATGAGCAAGTGATGAACTTGCACGAACAACTGCAAAGTTTTGCGGTTGGAAGGTGTGGACTGACCCTTGTCCTCTGGTTACTGAAAAAATAGCATCATTGTCCGATAAGGGCAATGGTTAAAGAAGCAATTATGCATGATTCCAATTTTAGGGTTTGTTCCACCTTCAGATGTTTTATTATTTTATGTGAGAGGTATTTACTAAGAATAATTTGGAGATTCTCTATTTAGGGTAAATACAACCTTGAAATATTGTCAAGGTGTTTTTATAGTCCAATTACATTAATGGACTTATTTTCTTTATTGAAAATAATATGTGTGATTTAAATCATTATTTAAATCATCAAATTAAGACTTATTCATAATTATTTTCAAAAATCCTCTTTGATATTTTATTTGGATAGAGAATTTTATGCTGATTGATTTTCATATTTTTAATTATTTTTATTTAGCCATATTATATTTTATAAAATTCTTTGAAATTCTTGCTTAATTGGTATTTTGGAAATGCCCAAATTGCCCTCGGGCCCACCTGTCAGGGTGAACCCGAGTGGGTTGGGCTCAACCCAGTTGGCCTGGTCCGGCCCACTCGGTCGCCCTCACTTCCCTTCTCTCTCCCTCGCGAACCCTAATCCACGAGCTGCGGCGACTCGCGCGTCGCCGCCTCTTCGCCGAATTTCTCCGGCCGGCTCCGGCCATCGCCGCCGGCGGGTGGTCGCAATCGAACGGCCGCACGGACGGCGCACCGTTCGGTCCGCGCCGATCCGTGTTTCACCGCCGTCTCCGTTCGTCCCCAACGCCTCTGCGGCACGGCCGTGGTGATTTGTGGTGCTCCGTCACCCGCTGTCGATCCAGGCATCGTGGTGGTGCTGGAGCGCCCTTGCTCGGCGACGCCAGGCCAGGCGCGGCTTGGCGCTGCCGTGGTGGCCTGTGCCGCCGTGCCGCCATGGCACGCCGGTGCTCTGCTCTAGGTACACGCCTCCTCAGATCCCCTCCTCTCTCTCATTCTTGCCTGCTCTTCTTCTTCTTCCTCTGGCTTTGGCCGCGGCTGCTCCTCCTCCTGGAGATGCTTGCTTGTCTTGGTGCTCTGCGGTGCGTAGCTAGGCTGTGCTTGCTTGTCTTCTTGTGTTGCTCATGCTTGATGTGCTTGCTTGTGCTGCTGTGCAAAATTGCTAAGCTATGTGCCTGTTAAAGCTTGCGTTTCTTGCTAGAATTCTTCCCTGTGTCTCTGTTCTTGTTTCTATGCTTGCTTGACACTCATGTGTATTCATATATGCTTCAATGGCTTAATTGCAGTATGCAATTCTTTCAAATTTGCAAGTGCCTGAGCTTCTGTGGCTAGTTCTTGTGCTCAAATTCATGAGAATGCTCATCTGAGCATTGCTGTTGACTTAATGGTATGATTCAGTGATGAGCACTAAGTGCTTTACTTGTTTATCATGATCCAGGGGTTCATCAAGTCTTTGATGTGCTTCTGGATACAATCATATGATTATTACTTAAGTATCTGTTTATTCAGTTAAGGCTTGGGCGTAATTCTTCGATAGGCTGGCTCATTTACTGGTGCTATGCTTGCCTATAGCCATACGTATCAAGTGTTAGCAAGCTGCGGTGAGCGTGTGATCAACGGTGGCTTGTTGATTAATTGTTAAGCTTACATGCAGGCCTCTCTGGTGCTCATGCTTTGGTGTGCGTGTGATATATGCACTTGTGCTAGTGAAGTGTATTGCTTACTCAAGCGGTATACGTTACTTGCGGTGATCCTATGGATCATGTGCAAGGTTACAGTTCATGATTTACTTGTTAATATCAATTATACGTGTTGCCTATATTGATTGAGTGGATAATTGATGTGAGCTGTGATACGATGATGATCAAATAAATTGTTGAAATGAAGCTAGAGGGATGCCAACATCGGTTGGGTACCCTAGCTCCTTTTGAACCCATGCGGGTAATGATAGATGTCTTGAGCTTAACTATGGGGTTTTGTGATGTGGTTGAGGTAGCCACGACAGGTAAATCCTTGTTGTTAGGGTGGCTCCCACCTGTTTTGGCTTCTTTGTGGCTCACTAGATGCTCTCCGGGTGATCCTTTTGTTGGATTGCCGGTAACTTTTGATGTTGAAATCCAATAGACAAGGATTTGTCTAATGTCGATGGCCTAGCTAGGCTTGTAGGTGCTAAGTAATTCGGGCTAACTATGTAGGATTATTACCTTGTTGGATATCTTTGGTTATGCCATGGCTTTGGCATAATCAATGTTCCCAAGTGACTTCCTATTGGTTTCTCTC
>NC_061509.1:62210162-62258039 GCF_022539505.1 Lolium rigidum
TTCTACGCGCTTTGCAAGCGGCAAGTGAACGTCTACCGCAGCAACAAGAGCCTCATCTTGTAGGCTTTGGAATCTCTTCAAGGGTGAGACTCGATACCCCCTCGTTGCTACCGTCTTCTAGATTGCATCTTGGCTTGGATTGCGTGTTCGCGGTAGGAAAATTTTTGTTTTCTATGCTACGTTATCCTACACGGCGATAGTCGCTGGCTATGGTGATGACCCCCTTTGGGCCAGGCAGCTTCATCTTCAGGTACCCATAGTGGGGCACCGCCATGAACTTGGTCAGGGCCGGCCTGCCCAGGAGCGCGTGGTAGGGACTCACGAGGTCCACCACCTCGAACTCGATTCTCTCGGTGCGGAAGTGATCCGGCTTCCCGAACATCACCTCCAGCGTGATCCGGCCGATCGGCTGGCAGCAATGGCCTGGCACGATGCCATGGAAGACGGTGGGGGTGGGGCGCAACTCGGCCTCCTGGATGCCCAGCTTGCGGGCGGTGTCGCGGTAGAGGATGTTGATGCTGCCGCCGCCGTCGATGAGGACGCGCGAAAATCGCACGCTGCGCCGAGTCGTGTCGATGGTGGGGTCGAGGACCATGGCGTAGCTGCCCGGCTTCGGCAGGACAGCCGGTGTGTCGCGGCGATCAAAGGTGATGGCCTGCTCTGACCGGTTTAGGTATCGGGGGACCGGCGGTATGACCGCGTTGACCTCGAGGGAACGGCTCGCCGGCTCGTCTTGTCCTCGGGCTCGGAGGTGAAGATGATGTAGGTAGCATCTTCGGCCAGATATCGGCCATGGTGCACTTGGTTAGCCTCGTGGTGCTCGAGGTTGGCGTTCTGCGCCGCCTTGACCACCCGGCCCGCCGGCCGGAGGAGGCGGGGGTGGAGGGGGAGGGGTTCGCCGCTTGTCGGCCGCTTCATGAAGTGGCGGTCGCGGGTGGTGTGGTTGGAGGGGTTCTTGCCGCTGTGGTACTTGCACGGCGAGTCGAGCATCTGCTCGAAGGTGTACTTCGGCTTCCATTGCCGGTCTGTTTGCTTCTGGCGGCGGCTGCCGCCTGCCGCGTGGTCCGACACGGCTGCCACATGGGCGGAACCGTACCGGCGGTCCGGCTGGTCGCCGTGACGCTTGCCGCGGTAGTTGTCCCGCCGGCTGCCATGCGAGCCGCCTTCGGCCGGCTTGTGCTCAGCCGGCTTGTTGTTGTCCCGTCTTGCCGGGGCCGGTGAAATGTCAGCCGGCGCCTTGCCGGCTTCCTCCACCGGCGCAGTACTTGTCTGCGATGACCATCAAGGCGGCCATCGTCTTGGGCTCGCTGCGGCGCAGCTTGTGCCACAGCATGGTGTTGGGCCGGTAGCCTCCCATGAAGAAGCTGATGGCTTGCATCTCGTGCACGCCCTCACAGGAGTTGCGCATCTCGCACAAGCGCGTTAGGTACGCACGATCCGTCTCGTCCGGGCCCTGCTTGCACATCTCAAGCTGTTGAGGGCGACCCGGCCGGCGATAGGTGCCGGTGAAGTTGCTGATGAAGGCGGCCTCGAAGTCCAGCCAGCCGTTTATGCTGCCGGCTGGCAAGTTGTTGAGCCACGTGCGGGCGGAGCCGAGTAGCATGAGGGGAGTAGCGCACAGCCCGGCGCTTGTTGCCCTTGGCGATGCCGACCGCCGTGGAGTAGTCCAGCAGCCGGTCTTCCGGCTTGGCGGTGCCGTCGTACTTGGGGGTGTCGCGCGGGAGCCGGAAGCCGTCGACCATGGGCTCGTTGAGGATCCGCGGCCCGAAGCACTTTGGGCCGGCTGGCCCTTCTTCTTCCGCGATGCGGGATTGAACCGGCCGGTCGAGGCGGTCCCGGGCGTCCGTTGGCTCGATGCGCGGGCCCAGCCGGGAGTGGGCCGGCTGGCGAGCGCCGCTGGCTTCTGGAGCCGGCCGGTGAGGGCGTCGGGGCTCGGAGTCTTGCTCCTGGTTCCGGCTCGGTGGGGCCCGGCTGCGGCTGCTGCCGCCGCCTGGTTGGTGGCTCGGCCGGCCCGAGGTTGCGCGCGTGGCACGGGAGTCGCTGCGCCGGCTTGGTGCTGGGGAGGCGGATTCGGCCGTGTCCCTGGCATTGCCTGCGGCACCACGAGCGTGAGGAGCACTAGGGTCTCGGGCGTACTTGGGGTCCTTCGACTGCCTGTTGGCAGCCTTCACCAAATCAGCCACCCGCGCAGTCTGGCGGCGTAGCTCTTCGCCTTCGAGGCGGTGCAGCTCTTCTGGGGCGGCTTCGGCCGCGAGCATGTTCTTGTCGGGGGTGTTGTAGATGGGCAGCTCCATGGATGGAGCCGGCTCGTCCGCTCCGTCGCGGTCGATCTCGGCGCCTAGGTCGCGGCCTCTGCGGCGGATCTGGCCGGCTCGGCTGGGGTTGTCGCCGGCTGGAGTGAGGCCGTGGGCGCGGTTGTACTCGCGCTGGGTGATGTCCCACTAGCGCTTGGCAGCAGCCAGCTCCTCAGTCTGCTTGAGGAGGAGCACGCGGTGCGCCTCCAGGTCTGCCTCGACGGCGGCTGCGTCGGCGCCGCTGCCGGTGGTGAGCGGAGTGCTCAGCTTTGCCCGGACTTGCTCCAGCCGGGATGGTGGTGGTGGCGCCTTTGCGCCTGACGTGGTCGCGTGCCCGCCGACGTCGCGCTCCAGGTCGGGGCCGCGGACGCGCGTGGACTTGGAGGGGAACTCCTCGCCGGCCATCATGACTTGCACGACGGCGGGGCTGGCGGGAGCGCTGCTGCCGGCTCGCGGAGGAGGGCTGGCGCAGCGCAGCACCTGCCGCGGGTAGCGCGGCGGTGCGGCGGTGGCGACGTAGACGTCGTGGCCGCCGAAGGAGATGACGCTGCCGCCGGCTGGGAAGGGCCGGTCGGCGAAGCAGCCAGCCGTTGTCGGCGACGCGGTCGAGGGAGCCGAATCTCCGGATCAAGCCCGAAGCGACTCGCTCGCCGGTGGTGATGGTGAGGCCCGTCCGGATGAAGACACCGGCCGAGGATGCTGAAGGCCCCACGGTGGGCGCCAAACGTCGTGGTATCGTCACGGCATATGCCATAGGGTGGCTAATCGAAGGGGCTCCTGAGAGATCTCACGGCGGTATCCGGAAGCGGGTATGGGCACGAGCGACACGGCGACGTACCCAGGTTCGAGGCCCTCCGATGGAGGTAACACCTCTACTCCTGCTATGAGTGTATATGATGATATCACAGTACAATGGTGCTCCTGGAGCTGTATCCGGCTGCTCCTGGGAGGCTAAGGTAGACGAAGGTCTCTCTCACAGGGCAGCGCTAAGACTAGAGTGAATAAGAAGTGATCGATCGTCCCTGCACGAGAGGGGTAGTGCGGCTTATATAGGCACCGGCACTTTACATATAAGACCCTATAGTCTACTAGCCGGCTTGGCCGGCTTCGGCTTCCGCTCCTTCCCGAGGCGGTGACGTCAGGAGCCGTTGAGGCGTCATGGCCTGTCCCATCCGGCTGCCACGGTCGGCGGTATGGAGAGGAAGCGTCCCCGTCGCCGTCGGCCACCGTAGCCCGTACGGCGCGTCGTGAGCCATGATGGCCTGTCCGGCGCGTGGCACTATTGCTCCACGGTGCCCCGCGCTTTACGGAAGATGAAGTCGGCGTGGACTTTGGGAACCCGGATCACCAACCCGGTTCCTTCCAGTGCAAGACTCGCCAGCCTCGAGTCGGTCCGAGGTACGGACCCCCGGCCGGATATGGCTTGTAGAAGCCGGCCCAGCTACAGCATTGGCGGCCGTAGCCGGGCCGACTAGGACCTAGAGCCAGCCGGCTTCCGGACCAGCCGGCCACGGCGCGAGCCGGCTGCTCCTCAGCCGGCCTTTGCCGCGAGCCGGCCAGTGGTCAGCCGGCTGCTCCGCGTCCATTGCCCTACCCGGGGTCTTCCCCCCGACAAGGAGGCCAAGGTGCTGGGCGCATGGCGCCGGCGATCAGGCGTCTCGCACGCGGATTTCGGCGCGCCTCTTCATGAACCATGCCCTGGTGTCGTCGTCGACGCCGCTCAAGTCGGCAAGCATGATCCTTGTGTCTTCTGCACGCAATTTGGCCTCGGCGTCTGCCTTTTTGGCCTCGATGTCCAGCCTTTGGACATCGAGGACCTCCTTGACGAGGTTAGGGTAGATGGCAGCTGCGGCCTCTTTTTCCAGACGCCTCTTGTCGTCCCTAGCAGCCATGGTGGCACGGTTGTCGGCCATTATCTTCTCCATGTTATGCGTGAACGCAATGGCCTGCGCCTCCCGGACAAGATCGGCCTTGGTAGCCTTACGGCCTCGTGGACGAGGTGGAAGGACTGGACGGCCTTGATCGTCGTCTTCGCCGTCGAGGGTGACCGCTGTCCCATTCTTCACAGCTTCTAGGTAGGCCGCAAAGCTTATCATCCACTTGTTGTTGTCTTTGAGCACCTCCGAACAATGGACCATATGGAAGCCCTTCTTGTGCGTCGCCCTGAACTTCTCCAAGGCGCGGGGTACCTGCAATCATAGCCGCCAATGATGTACAATGACGCAAATAGATGCAATGACGCAAATTGTGTAGAATGATGATGGTTGTATCGTGTTTACCACTGTCATGACGCCAGTGCCGCTTACGGGGTTGTTAATAGCATGTTCGACCGCCGAGCAGAACTTGCTTGTCTCTTGTTTGATGTAGTTCCATCTTTTCCGGAGGGACTCTTCCGTCCGAGGGCCTGTGATATAGTAGGGCGGTGCATCCTAGTCTCGTTGTACTGCTGCAAGACCATGGCCCAATAGACCTTGCCCTTTTGCTGGGCGCCATTGATACAATCTTGGGTTGTTGCCAGCCACGCTTCACACAAACACTTATGCTCGTCGTCGACGAAGCCTTGTGTCCTCAAGCTCTTGCCCTTCTTCTTCGTGGCAATGTCCGTGGGGATAGGCTGTGTTGGCGCGTCGTCGAAGTCGTCGACGGACACGGGTGTTGGCTGCGTGGTGGCGAACAGCCGAGCGGTGTCGATGTCCTCCGCATCTTGCGTTGGTGGCCAGTCATCATGCGCGCCTATCCCGGCCCGATCATCGCGAACGAAGCCGCCGCCGTAGATAATTTCCTGGATGTCTGAATCATGGCGGTCCTTCCAATAGTCCTACGAATGACCGGACATCAGACGCATGATACACGACACTCGCACACATTGACAGAGCTCACGTACCGGGTCGTCCATTGTCGGGGCAGGCGGCGCCATTTCGTCGAACAGGATGCGGGGATGTGGCATGCTCTCCTCCGGCACCTGGCGCGTCTTTTGTGTCGCGCTCGGGCAGGAGTCACCGCTTCTAGGCGTCCGGTTGAGGTCGGGAACCGCCGCCCCGGTCAACTTCACCGGCGGCAGGCCGGAGGCGAACCGCGGTGCCGCGTGGACCTGCAAGGGAGCGGGAGTTCCAGGGCGCAGCTGGGAACTTACCAAGCTGACCGAAGAGGCCGGAGGAGCGACGCCGGCGATCCCCTCTCTCTTGACGATCATGTAGCCCTCCGCTAAGGTCGGATGGAGGGCTACTTGCGCGACGCCGGCTTTGATCCGCATCCGCCGGGCCTGCTGGTTGGCGGCCGCGGCAGTCTTGATCTTCTGGTTCTTGCGCCGCCCGCGACGCTTCGTGGCCTCCACGATTTTCTCCTCCGCGGAGAGCACCTTCTTGCCGCCTTCGGCTTTGCCTCCCGGCCGCCGCCGGTGGCGGCCCGCTTTGCTTCCGCCGGAGCTGCAACCTCCATTCTGGCTATGGCCGTGGCTACGGGGGAGTGTGGGGCGGCGGCGGGTGCGAGGGTTTGCTCCGCATCCATGGCGGTAGCTGCGGCGGCGAGGACGTCCATCGCTTCTGGACTGCTCGCGCCGGTCTAGTTTCCAATTTCGCGCGGGGGAATGGCCAGTGGCGGGAATAATATCGCCCTCCAGCCACTGACGCGCGGGTCCTACGTCTTTTTCGGCGGACATTCGGCGCGACCGCCGAGCGTGCGCGAAGACGCAAACCTGGCGCATATTTGGGCCAGGTTTGCGTCTCCGCGGACGGCGCGGTCACTTTGCGTCGCCCCGCTGGAGCAGGCCGCAGACGCATTTCCGGTCACGGCGGATAAAAACGTTTGCGTGCCCTTACCTCCCGCCCTCAAGTCATGCCGTCCCGAGCGTGGCCTTCACCAGTGACAAGCTCCCGCCCGCATGCCCGACCTCATCCTCATCCCCGCCCGCGCGCCTCTGTCTCCCTAACTGCTACTTCATCGGCAGGCGGCCGTGCCAGTGTCCCAGTGCTCCTTGATCCATACCTTGTCGTCCTCCTACGGGATCTTGGACCCCACCGGCCGACCTTCTCCGGTGAACCTAACACTTCTCCGGCGGTCTTTCCAGATGCCGAGAACCACCTCAGATAAAGGGCCTCTTTTTCTTCCACTCTCCCTCTAAAATTCTGAATGATAGTGCTACGACACCACCCATCAAGACCAGGCGCCGTCGACGCGACCAAAGACGGGCCTTAGCCCGCCAAGCACGGCCCGTCACCGAGAAGGCCCAGCCCAACAACTCCGAGGTCACGGCACGAGACAAATAGGCGTTAGGAAAGGAAATCCGCATCGTTGATGATTGTACTGAGCGTTGCTCATCCCCTCCGTCCGTATCTCTCTTCTCTTCCTCCGTACTGGATTCATCCGGATAACTCGATACTATGATCTAGTACCTGTGCGTGACGCGAGGATATGATCTAGTACCCTAACATGTGGTATCAGAGGTCGTTTCGATCCCGGAATTCGTCTTCCCAGTCGCGAAATTGCTGATTTCCGTCGGTAAATCCTGTCGAAGGGTGCGGATCCACCTCGGATTCGCGCAAAACACCGCTGGTGTACCCTAGATCGGTTCGACGGGGGATAGCCGGGCGCGACGGCGAGATCCGGTCGCCCCACTCTCACGCAGCGAGTCGAGATGGCGGAGGTGTCCATGGCGGATCTCCGCAACCTGCTGGCGGCCGCGGCGGCGGCCAACAAGGCCACAGCGGAGGCGGGACAAGTCAACGCCGAGCGCATCTCCGAGATCAACTCCTCCCCGGAGAAGCCGACTCTCGCGCAGCGAGGAGGGCACGAGGACGGCGTCGAAGATGGAGATGACGCTTGAGCGGGTGATCTCCGCCAACACGGCGCCGGATCGCTCGGTAGCTGATTTGCGCCAGTCGATGGAGCCTGTGGCGACGCGGGTAACATCTGTGGAGGCAACCGCGGCCAAGCTCTCGACGCATGAACAGCCCAGCGGGCGCCGCTCGTCACATCGAACCCAGGGTGTTGGTACTGGAGAGGATCAAACCTCCGGCCGCGCCTCGGTAAAGGGTGAGCGATCTCGTCACCTATGATCGGGAAATTTTTGATAGCGATATAGAGGAGCATGACATATCCGATAGTGAATACACAAAGGATATACACCACCATAGTCGCAACAATTTTGGTTCTCGGTTGCCCAAATCAGACTTCCCTAAGTTTGATGGGGAAAACCCCAAATGGTGGAAAAAGAGTGCTGAAAAATATTTTAAATCGTATAACATAGAGTCCAAATTATGGGTTGATTTTGCTACCATGCATTTTAAAGGGAATGCTGCATTATGGCTTCAAACCTATGAGGCGTTGCATAGCATTGATAGTTGGGCAGCTCTGTGTGTAGGCGTTTTCAGTAAATTCAATAGAGACAAATATGGTAAAATCATGGACATATTTTTTGCTCATAGGCAAAGTGGTAGTGTAGACGACTATGCTCATAAATTCGAGGAACTCATGCATAAAATCCTGCTTTACAACCATGCTTATGATGAGACCTTCTTTGTTAGACGGTTCATTTTGGGACTAAAGTCTGACATCCGTAGAGCTATAACATTACATAATCCTGGAACTGTTGTTCTGGCGTATTCTATGGCTCAAACGCAGGAGGCAATGTTGGTAGAAGATACTCATTTCGCAAGCACCAAATTCAGTCAAAAAGAGGCCATGAAATTCAAATTCAAACAGCATGCTCCGTCACCTGGCCTCCTTGGGGCACCTCGAGAGGACAAGAAGAGTGAGGCTAAACCACAGCAACCTCCCTCTCGCTTTGATTCTCTTCGAGCTCAACGAAGGGCCAAGGGTGAATGCTTCAAGTGTGGTGGAAAGTATGGGCCGACACACAAATGTCCCGACCAAGTGCAACTTAAAGTTCTCGAAGAAATATTGGAGTCTCTGCAGATTGACGACCCCACTCCAGATGGACACGGACACTGACGCCACTGAATCTGAGACTGACAATTCAGACACTGAAGAAACGATGAAAATTTCAGTGCAAGCTATGTCGGGAACAACAAGCAAACGCAGCATGCGTTTGCAAGGTCAAATTGGCAAGTTCACTGCTCTCATTCTCATTGACTCTGGGAGCTCGAGCACATTCATCAGTCAGCAGTTAGCTGAACGTCTGCAATACAAAGCTGAAGATATTCCTCCGGCCAAGGTACACGTAGCAGGTGGTGGAAAGTTAGCCTGTACAACAATGTTACCAGCAGTCACTTGGCACACACAAGGCCATCAGTTCGTCACTGACCTGAAGGTACTGCCCCTCACTTCATATGATGTGATCTTAGGAATGGATTGGCTTGAGAGCCAAAATGATGGCAAGATGTGGGTAAACTCGGAAGAAGAAGACAATGCGTTTCAAACATGAGGGCAAGAGAATCACTCTCTGTGGGGTGCTAAACAATATGGACAGTTGCACTCTGATATCTGCAGCAAGTTTGCATGGGCTAATTCACAGTGGGGAAGTGTGTCAAATCCTGGAGTTACAGCATTTGGCAGAAACACAGGAGGAGACTGAACAGCAAATTCCAGAGGAGGTTCAGGCAGTGCTGCAGGAGTATGACACGCTCTTTCATGATCCAAAAACTCTACCACCTCACCGCAAATTTGACCATCATATTCCTCTATTACCCGGCACCAAACCGATAGAACGTCAAGCCTTATAGATATGCCCCTCATCAGAAAACTGAAATTGAAAAACAAGTGGCGGAAATGATTGCAAGGGGCATTATTCAAGAAAGCTCGAGCCCATTTGCTTCTCCTGTTTTGTTGGTCCGCAAGAAGGATGGAACTTGGCGGTTCTGCATTGATTTCCGAGCGCTCAACAACGATTACTATCAAAAACAAGTATCCTATGCCGGTGGTGGATGAGCTTCGGATGAGCTTGCTGGAGCACAATGGTTCACTAAGTTGGATCTAAGGTCTGGATACCATCAGATCCGCCTCAACCCGGCTGATCAACACAAAACAGCATTCAAAACTCATCAAGGCTTGTTTGAATTTAAGGTGATGCCCTTTGGGCTCACAAATGCTCCGGCCACTTTCCAAAATGCCATGAATTCCCTATTTGCTGACCTCATGCGCAAGTGTGTGCTCGTGTTCATGGATGACATACTCATATACAGCCCATCTATGAGTGAGCATTTAGTTCAGCTGCGACAAGTTCTCCACATACTTGCAGCCAGAACCAGCTCTCCATCAAACGAAGCAAATGTATGTTTGCCCAGCAGCAACTAGAGTATTTGGGACATATCATCAGCAAGGAAGGGGTGGCCACGGACCCAAGTAAAATCAAAGTTGTCCAAGATTGGCCAGTTCCCACTAATGTCAAGCAAGTAAGGGGATTTCTAGGTCTTACCGGTTACTACGAGAAAATTCATTCAAGCACTATAGTCTCATCAGCCGTACACTCGTCGGATTTGCTCAAAAAAGACACAAGTGTTTCACTGGACTCAAACAGAGCAACAAGCTTTTGAGCGATTAAAGCGAAAAATGTTGGAAGCACCAGTTCTTGCGTTGCCCAATTTTTCCATTCCTTTTATTATTGAAACTGATGCATCTAAGCGTGGAGTAGGAGCAGTTCTCATGCAGGCAGGCCATCCAGTGGCTTATCTCAGCAAAGCCCTGGGACAGATAGCTCAGACCCTCTCCACTTGCAACATGCACCCTTCACCATTGTTACAGATCACCGCAGTCTGGTCCACTTGGCTGATCAAAAGATCACAACAGACATGCAACAGAAAGCCTTTGTCAAACTTATGGGGTTACAATACAAGCTTGTATACGAAAAGGAAAGGACAATACTGCAGCTCGATGCTCTCTCTCGCAATCCAGCTGCTAATGAGCTATACAACATTTCGTTGGCTCGTCCCCGATGGCTGGAAATTATTGTAGCAGGCTACCTCAAGGATGCAAAACCTCAATTGCTTCTCCAGGAGTTGAGCTTACACAGCCCTAACTCACAAGGATATGCTTTGTGCAATGGCCTCATTAGGTACAAGGGTCGTGTATGGATTGGTAACAATAGTGAAGCACACCAGGCGATTATTCTATCCTTGCATTCCAGTGGTGTTGGTGGGCATTCTGGTTTTCTTGGAACCTACCAGCGAATCAAAGCTTTGTTTGCCTGGCCGAACATGAAGCAGCATATAAAAATGTATGTTCAGCAGTGCCAAATTTGTCAGCAAGCAAAGTCAGAGCATGTCCGTTTACCTGGTCTTTTGGATCCTCTACCCATCCCAACCGAAGCCTGGAGCATCATTAGCATGGACTTTATCGATGGACTGCCCAAGTCAGGCTCCTACAATCGTATTCTAGTTGTCATTGACAAATTCACTAAGTATGGCCACTTCATACCTCTTACACACCCCTACTCGCTATGACTGTCGCACAAAAGTTTGTGGACACAAGTATACAAGTTACATGGGCTTCCCTCCGTCATTATTTCCGATCGAGATCCCGTTTTCACAAGCAAGATTTGGCAAGCATTGTTCAAGCTCTCTGACACCAAGATGAACATGAGCTCAGCCAACCACCCTCAAACAGATGGACAAACAGAAAAGCTTAATCAATGCCTGGAAACTTATCTGAGATGTGCAGTCCATGCCACACCAAAGAAATGGGCTAAGTGGCTGCCCTTAGCTGAACATTGGTACAACACCAATTTTCATTCGGCTCTCGGTAAGACCCCTTTCCAGATACTGTATGGCTACCAGCCTAGGCACCTGGGCGTTAGCAACTTGCGGTCGGACACTCCACCAGAGCTGGCAGCTTGGTTGGAACACGAAAAGAACTCACTGCTATTATTCAGCGAAGCATTCGATGCGAGCCCAGCAACGAATGAAGCACCAGGAAGATAAAAAACGCAGTGAACGGGAGTTTCAAGTCGGGGACAAGGTATACATGAAACTCCAGCCTTATATTCAGACATCTATGGCTCGTCGACCAAAGCAAAAGCTGGCGTTCAAGTACTTTGGTCCGTATGAAATTCTGGCTCGCATTGGGAAGGTGGCATACAAACTTAAATTACCCATTGGCGCCAAGATACATCCTGTCCTGCACGTTTCGCAATTGAAGCTGGCGGTTCCTCCTAATCAGGTCCATGATTCTGACTTAACATTCCTTTATATTACTGATGATTCGATCTCAGTCTATCCCAGTGAAGTGCTCGGGCGACGCATGATCAAACGCGGCCGCGGATTCACCAGCCAGGTCCACGTCACATGGAATGGACTACCGGCATCACTGGCAACCTGGGAACCTGAAACGGAGCTCCGTCGTCGCTATCCTGGTGCAGCTGCTTGGGGACAACCAGCTTTTCAAGGGGAGGGGAGTGCTACGACACCACCCATCAAGACCGGGCGCCGTCGACGCGACCAAAGACGGGCCTTAGCCCGCCAAGCACGGCCCGTCACCGAGAAGGCCCAGCCCAACAACTCCGAGGTCACGGCACGAGACAAATAGGCGTTAGGAAAGGAAATCCGCATCGTTGATGATTGTACTGAGCGTTGCTCATCCCCTCCGTCTGTATCTCTCTTCTCTTCCTCCTGTACTGGATTCATCCAGATAACTCGATACTATGATCTAGTACCTGTGCGTGACGCGAGGATATGATCTAGTACCCTAACAGATAGACTTGGACGAGTTACTCAATCCAAAGTCCGAACTGTGTTGCATAATGAATTTTTTTCATTAAAACTGAAAATATCCTCTAATCCTTTTCGTGTTACTATGATTTCTGAAGTTGCTAACTTGGAACTCAGTTCAGACTCCAGCCAAGACTTTTGAGTGAGAGAATCCCAGCCACCACGACTTTTGATCCTGAATATAGCATGCTCATGCCTGCTGTAACCTGAACCGTGTCCTCTCTCTTAGTTTTCGTATTGCTATTACTCTTGATCTGGAAGCTAAATGGATGCTGTTATTGGCACAAAATAACACCTCTATGTTGCAGAAAGAACCAGACCGCTCGAGTAAGTCAATGGAGATTTGCTAACAAAATAGAAGCGTAGATTTATTAGCCAAGCATTCTAGAATGGAGCTCATAACCGATTTGTGGTTATAGGATGTGGACTGTATTTCTATTTCTGATTAACAGAACTCCCTATGTTCACCGCAAAAAAAAAAAGGTTCGAACATTAATAACCAACGGTTAACCTTTTAAACCTTAATAACCTAATGGTTAATCTATACTAACCCTTCACATAAAATGGTTCAATAGGTTTGAATCCGGAACATAAATGTTGGGTGCCATGGATACCAAGACTGGCGATGTGAAGTAAAGGCAGCAAAAAAACCCTCCTTATCTGGTGTTGGGGTGGAAGGGAGAAAAGTGGCTAGCCGTCTTCGTCTTGTTAGGCCTTTGTTTCTCTTCTATTTCGTTTTCGACAGTTGTGTTTGCTGTACCTTAAGCAGACCCTAGTAGTGTTCAGAGTGTGTGGACCAAACAAGTAGTGGCCAGGACCTTGTTTGTGTGTTTTGGCTGTTATGTTTTGGTGTGTAAGGATGGAACTATGTAGTTTGCCGGTTTCGTTAATGAAATCGGCGATATAATCCCTTTGATCTAAAAGAAAGATTCGAATTCGGAACATAAATGGTTAACCAAATCCCATCCTTACATCCACTTAGACGGCAACAGACAGCTCGGCGATCATCCCTAGACGTTGGTCGCCATACGGCTACCCTACCTCTTTATTTTGCATTCGTACCTCTTTCTATTCTAATAAGGAGCACGGAGCATTATTGATGCAATTCTATTCAAAGGAGTAGTATGTATTATTGATGCAATACAATATCCATGCACGGTTCTCCCTAGAGAAAAACGAGCTCGTCCGTGTCCGTGCTTGTAGGTGCGCCCAACCCCAAAGAGAAAGAAAGATCTCGGCCGGACGTCGCACAGGCACAGCGCGTTGGCGCCACGTGAACCCTCCGCGCGCGCGCGATCCCCGGCACATGCGCGCCCGATTCGATCGTACGCCCAATCAGGGCCGCCAACCACCATGTAAGTGTAAGCGGATCCCGCCGAATCGGGAGCTCGTGCTAACAACCGTGCACCCCGCGAGGGCGACCCGTCCGTCCTATATAACACGCGCGCGCTCCGGCCGTGCGCGGGCACTGATCGAGCTAGCTGTCAGCTGATCGAGCTAGCCGGCAGCAGCATCGCCTTAATTTGTCGTCGATCGAGAGCCGATCATGGCGTGGTGGCGCGAGAGGGTGGTGGCGCCGGTGCGCCGGGCGTGGCTCGCCGTCGCGCGGCGGGCGCGCAACGGTGGTAAGATCAGAGCAATTCGAAACCTCATCTCCTCCTGTTAAAGAAGCAATTCGTCTCCCAAATGCTTCCTTGTTTCCGCTTCCATTTCCCGGGCACTGTTTAGCATTTTACCATGGATTCATTGCATCCACCGTGCATTGATTCTTGGGTTGATCTGAATAAACAGTACGACGATTAGTGTAGGGATTACAGTGCCATCTGAATTTGAGATGTCTTTTTTTTTCGAAATGGGGGACTTGCCCCAGCCTCTGCATCAAAACACAGCCGTTGAATTTGAGATGCCTGCGTGCTAATTGCTGCACTTCAGTTGTTTAGCCATGCATTCATTCCTTGATTGATCTGAACAAACAGTCCGACGATTAGTGTAGTGATTACAGTAGTATCTGAATTTTAGATGCCTGTACGTGTGGTCACCGCTACACTTCAATTGGCGTTGATTCCTTGATTGATCTGAATAAACGGTCCGACGATTAGTGCACGGATTACAATTTCTGAATTTCAGATGCCCCCGCCGTTTGGTAGTAGTTTGCTGCACTTTGTTTCAACTCAAATACATGCAGTATAGGTTTCTCAAAAAGAGTGACACCAGCGGAGAACATTATAGTGCTAAGTGTGTCGCAGAAGAAAAGAACAGGTCTGTGTATAGACATGCGTAGAAAAACGGAACCAGATGAAGGGCGAACATCACAACGCTGCCGCCAACCTATGCTGCCTTTGCTTCTAACGGCCGGCTATTTGGAATTGCATACATATGCATCATCAACTCTCTTTGTTGTAGGCTACCCAGTTTGTCAATGGCTACGGCTGGATCCCTCTTTTATTTTCTTATTCTTTTTGCTAAGCATTATGTAGCCAGTGCCTTACAAACCTAGGGGCAACATTTGTCTCTCGCAGAAATACCTGTATGTTTTTTTATAGCAGTATGAATATACAACCCGGACGAATGGAACATGGGTGCTCGCGCACCAATTTACAAAAATTTCAAAAAAATGCTATTTAAAAGTTTCAAAAAAATGTGAAGTAAAATTTTGCATGTACATATTATGTTGATAGTTACTCGTGTGAGTTTTCACGAAAAAATACCATTGTGTGTGACCTGCATAAAAATGACAAAATATCCAAATGAGAATAGTGAACAGGAATTTGTACTATTTACAGGAATAGGAATTTGCATTTTGTCATTTTAATGTAGGTCACACACAATGGTATTTTTCTGTGAAAACACACACGAGTAAGTATCAACATAATATCTACATGCAAAAATTTACTTCACATTTTTTGAAAACTTTTAAATAGTATTTTTTTGAACTTTTCGTAAATGGGTGCGCGCGCACCCAAGTTCCATTCACCATTTTCGTATGAATATACACTAATCACCATTTTTGGTTCACAAATGGGCTGCAGGGAGCACAGGAGTGGTGGACCTACAGAGGGACGTCCAGACCTGCGGGTACGACGATGTCCAGGTGATGTGGAACATGCTCAACTCCGAGAACCAGACCTACGGCTTCAGGCCACCGGCGCCGGAGAAGCCACGGCGGCGCCAGGCTTTCTGCTGGAGGCCGTCGTTTTCGCACCTCCGGAGGCCGCACCATGCTGCGGAGGTGAGCTGAGATCCGCCGGACCGCTGTGGTTTCAACTATGGCATGTATAGGCTGTGACATTTCGGCATCTAATAATCTCCAATAAGAACGGTTGCTACTGTGGTGGTATGTACATAGAAGGATGGATGTTCGCCTGTAATTACTTAGATGGGGATGAAAGGGATGTCTCATTCTAATTCTAGTGCTTTTCTTGTGGCATGGAAGACGGAAAACTGTTTTTTTTTTTTTTGAAACGGGGGAAAAAGCTTTGCCCCAATCTATTAATTAAGAAGGAGTTTTACATGAAAGATCATGCCAAAATAAAAGAAAACGGACACAATGTCCGGGGATACAACAATCACTCTCGCGGCATCATGTTGCCCAACCTTTTGGCACCCGCTAACACCCAAAGATGTGCCTCTTTCCTAATCTTATCGAAGACCACCTGCGGCGGTGCACTTTTCGCGTTGAAGACCCTAGCGTTGCGCTCGTTCCACAGCTCCCACGACACAAGAAGCGCCACCGAGGCCATGGCCTTCCGATTAGGCACATGTCCCCCGTCATGGAGTCCCACCAAGAGTGAATGTCATGATTTGTCCATTGTAAGGGGTGATCGCATTGATACCCATCCAATCCTTGATGAAGCCCCAAAGGCGGGTGGTGTAGCGGCAATAAACGAAGAGGTGTTCATGTGTTTCGGTGCACTGTTTACAAATGGGACACAAACCGCAGTTTGGCCATCCGCGCTTGGCGAGGCGATCAGCCGTCCAAATCCTGTTTTGGTATAGGAGCCATGCAAAGAACTTCACCTTTGGGGGGGGGGGGGGGGGGGGGGGCCCAAGCCTTCCAAATTAGCTTGTTCATAGGAGGTAGCAGCGAGCCCAAAAATTGTAATTCATAGGCCGATTTGGCGGAATAATGGCCATTAGCCGTAAGCCTCCACACAATGTCGTCATCAACATCCGGATCAAGATGAATGGTGGAGATGAGGGTCCAAAGGTCGATGAACTGCGCCATATGGTCGATGGTGAAGGTGCCCTCCAAGTCGATTTTACTCACCCAAGCATCATTGTGGAGAGCTTGAGCGACTTTCCAGTTCTTTCTCTTGGACGAGCCGAAAATAAGGGGTGCAATGTCAATTGGCTTCCTCCCCTGAAGCCACGGCGCTTGCCAAAAAGGCGTCTTTTTACCATTCCCAAGGCTGATTGTAGTCGCGGAGTAGAAAAGGTCCATGTCATAGTCCGAGCACGGGTTGCCGGACCCAACCCAAATCTTGGATGGGTCCTTCCACTCAAGCCACGGCCAACGCAGACGAAGGGCCGTCGCGAACTTGTCCAGATGTAGAATTCCGAGCCCACCCAGCCTCTTGGGCCGGCACACCTTCTCCCAATTAATCTTGCACTTCGCCCCGGTGGTGGTTTCTTTAGCGGCCCAAAGAAAAGCACATTGAATCTTGTTGACGAACTTGAGAGTACCGGCGGGGATAGCAAGAGGCGTGAGGTAGTAGATGGCTTGCGAGGTGATGACGGATCTAACAAGGGCAGCCCGGCCGGCCGTGGTGATGAGTTTCCCGCTCCAAGTGGGTATGTGAGAGGGAAGAACGCCAGGTATGTGAGACGGAAAACTGTGACTTACTCGTGTACAGACCACATGTTTCAAAATCTAGGCAGCCACTTTCAAGCTCCCAACTTCCTTGGCTTGGCAATATGTTCTTCTTTTTCTTGTGGCACGGAGCACAGTGTAAATAAATAAACAGTTCTAGCATAGAAGAATCAGGCCTGAACTCATCGTTCTGCACTGCTGCTCCAAGATTCATTTTTTTTATATTTTCTCGAGATCAAAGGAAAGAGGCTGTACCGCGGAAGTACTACATTCTGTACAGGTAAAATACGGCAACACGACACAATCACGCAAGACAATCAAAATTGAGACCAGACTACTACTGCAAGTCAAATCGGCCTACTTTTGGAAGGTGATTATGAATGACACATAAAAGTCCCCACAAAACAGATGAAAACTCTCCATCGATCTCCTTTAATAACACAAAATGAAGATTTTAACTCCAATGCTGCTCCCGAAAAACTACAGGCAACTTGGACTGGAACACGAAAGGGAAAGCTGGAAGTCCGTTCAGATTATCTTATTGACACTGGAGACACTTCCTGCAGAAAAAACGAAAAAAGAACATTATACAGTAGCAGAGACTACAGTAATTTAAAACAAAGTTCAAGAGTGTTTTTCAACAAAACTATTCGATAGGCAGACAGCTAATACTGGTTCAAGCCATGATGCATGTTTTTCTTGCAGTTGTAACTACTGCATCTTGTATGAATCAAGACTCCGAATAGTTTATAAATCAACCACCCTACTTAAGCTCTTGCGAACACAACGATAAAAAATATGTTGTTCATAAAAAACTGGAGATTTATTACAGAAGTGTGCAAATCATTTCAGCCATAGGCTCTAGAACGACAATATATTATTTGAAGGCGCACTGGAAAATTGTAGTACTAATAGCAAGAAAGATGCATAGATCCTAATCTATAGTATGAATGATCTAGAGAAAAGCAAATGTACATGCAAGGAAGGGTGGTGCTTGACTTCAGGATTTAGGTATTTGTCCATTTTGAAAAAAAACGTAAAATATCCACTCTGAAAGATCTATTGGGATTAAATACTTAATACACACAAGCCTTGTTTGGGTTTTGTTATCTTCTAAAGTAAGCAGTATCTTTTCAATGAAATAAGACGCAAAGATCCTTCACGTTTTCTCAACAAAGTAAGCACTATTAGTATTACATTCTCTCTCCTCTTTTTAGTCACTCTTCTCTCAAATATTCACGACAAAGTACATCTTTCTCCTCCAGTGCCCCACAGATCTATTTACAAGCAAATCCCTAACTAACTGACTCCACCATTTCAACCATAGCTACAAAAATAAAATTAAAGTCATTTTTAAATCTTTGTGAAGTGCTAACTATCTAAGCATAGCAACCCTACCATTAAGCTCTAAATTGTAGATTACAGATTTGAAAGTATGCAGATGAAGTACTCCCTTCATTCACAATTAACTCACGTTCTGGCTTAGTTAAAGTCAAAAAAATTAAAATTTGAACAAACAACAACAACAACCTCAAAGCATTTTTGGTAGATTTGATATGGCATGCTCAATACCATGGTAAAATTCCTCATGCTGAAAATCTATGTGGATCTTTTTGGTGGAGGGATGTGCTAAAACAGGTGGATAATTTCAGAGGTGTAGAATCAGTGACACATGGACGTGGAGATACATATTTGTTTTGGTTAGATCAGTGAGACATAAATGGTTTTAAGCAGCCTTTTTGCAAGCGATATCCACGTCTTTATTCGTTTGTGCTTGATGATAGTCTTTCAGTTGCTCAAGTTTACAATGTTGAGGACCTGACAAGTCTATTTTATCTGCCCTTATCAACGCAAGCTTTTACAGAGATGGAACACCTCCAAGAGGTTATCAGAGATAATCCTTTGTCCGAGCAGAATGATATTTGGCGATACTCTTGGGGGGAAACATATGCAAAGGCAAAGTTTTATTCCCAGATTCATGAGCACATACAGGTCCCAAATATTTACTAGTGGTTGTGGAAATCTTGTTTTACTATGAAGTTAAAAGTGTTTGCTTGGTTGTTATTGTTGGACAGACTAAATACAAAGACTTGTTGCAACGTAGGCATTGGAAAGTGTCTGATGATGATGATCATCGTGTGCTTTGTCTGATGAAGAGCCATGAGTATAAAATCCATCTTTTCTGTGACTGCAACTTCAGCGCACGGATATGGAGTTATTTGCAAATTGACTGGCGTCCTGATGATGATCTTCAGAGGGTGTTGGAGCATGCTAAGAGAAGATTTCAGAAGCCTTTTTTCATGGAGGTGCTTATTACGGCTTGCTGGAATATTTGGTTAATCAGAAATGGGAAGATCTTTATGCAAGAAAAGAGCTCATTCAATAGGTGAAAGGGCAAGTTTGTGCATGATATTTCTCTCCTTCAATATCGTATCAAACTAAAACACAGGGATAGTCTTTTAGCTTGGATCAGGACCCTACCTTAGTGTCCTCTCCTCTCTTTTCTTTTGGTTTTCTGTTAGTTTTTTCCTGTTAGTTTTTTGTACATAAGTTTGTGAGTTTGATGAGTAATAAAATGCTGTGGGGCTGTTGCCTCACAGTCCAAAGCTTTAAAAACCCACCTCAAAGCCTTTTTTCCAAGCAAGTTGGGGTACGCTAGATATAAAACCCTACAGAAATAAAAGGAAGCCAAAACAAGAACGAGAAGGAAAAATCCAAGACTTTAGGTAAACTAAGATTCCGGCACATGGCTCGTTGATCTCCATGCAGTCCTATCAAGATCCAAGACTTTAGGTACATCCCTATCCCTCAAGTCTCTTTTTGCCGCCTCCGCCAAGTCAACCTTTTTTCGTCCTCTACCCCTTCTAGTCTCCTCCATACTCCTTAGAATTCCACTGTTGAGCTTCTAGAGGCCTCTGCTGGATATGCCCAAGCCACCTTAACCGGTGTTGGACTAGCTTCTCGTTGATCGGTGCCACCCCTAGCCTATCGTGAATTACCTCGTTCCTAATCCGGTCCCTTCTTGTATGGCCGCACATCCGTAGCATGCGCATCTCCGAGACACTCATTTGTTAGAGGTGTTGTCTTTTAGTTGGCCAACATTCTGCCCCATATAGCATCGCCGGTGAACTCACCTTTTAGCTTTTGTGGGACCTTCTTGACTCCAACGTCTGCCTCCATAGCTCTAACTTCCTATTTAAGCCGGTCCTCATTTCATCTATTAGTACCACATCATCAGCAAAGAGCATACACCAAGGAATATCTCCTTCTATAGTTCTATATCCTTGGTTACCTCATGCATCACCAAGAAAAACATGTATGGACTCAAGGCTGACCCTTGATGTAGTCCTGTCGTGATTAAGAAGGTATCGGTCTCCTTATTGCATTTTTTGCCAACTCCATAATAGAGTCTATTCTCTCTCCTACAACTCTAGGTTGTATATTCATATGAATTTCTAACTATTTTTTGGCAACCAAGTCTGTAACCATGCATGAATTGAGGTAAGCTGAAAAAAAAAGAGACTATTTTGAAACTAGCCAATTCAATGATGACCCTTCAAGGATTCACCTACAAAGGCTGCGGCTAATGTTGCAAACATAAGTGACCAAATATTTAGGAAAAAAGTTAAACATTTACAATATAAATTTAGTATATTAGATCTTCATAAAGTATATTTCAAATTATATGCATTTGATACTATGAATATTAGTAATATTTTTCTTCTATTCTTGGTCAACCTTTACAAATTTTGACTTTGACTAAACTCAGAACGCGAGGAAATTTTGAATGGAGGAAGTACATGCAATAATCTAGCTTGAAGTTTGGAATAGAATACACTAGCAATAGCCAGGAACCCTGACAAGTACAGAACACTTACATCTCGTTCAATCATCCAAAAAATCAGATATGTTGCATCTGTCGAAACTGTTCAGGATCCAACAGTCCACTGCTGTAACTGGATGGAACAGAGGAAATTTCCTGCCTTCCTTGCCACTCTTCACCAGGCCTTAAAGTAATTGGTTTCTCAATACAAGCCGCCCCTACACATAGCATGCATGTGTACTCCTCACTCCCTAAATCTGGCATTGCTTTTGCTTTCTTGTCCCATGGGTTCCAAACAACTGTGTTTAGAGAAAACATAGTGACGATACACTATATAAGTAAAATAAAGCAAAGGCCATAGTGACTAGGCTATGTAGTTTAGAAAAATGAAGCTAACTTACCAACATCAGGAAGTTCCTTTTTCCTTAAAACAAATGTCCTTTTTTTCTCATGGTCAATGGTCACAATCTTTGGTGGAGCACTCAAATATACCCTGTCCACCTTCACAATCAAACATTTCAACAGAATTAGTGACTCGCCACATTGGCTCCCAAACTGTGAAGCATATAGAAAGCTTACTTCAGATTCAAATACAACTGCATCGCCTTGTTCAGTACAACGTTTCTTCAATTGCAGGTTATCAAGATAGTCCAAGGTATCCAAACCCTCAACCCTTACTTCACTGGAATATGAAAACATACTTAAGAGAAAGAAAAAAAAAACGATGCACTACCCAAGTTGTCTATTCACACGCTATCTATTCCACAACTGAAACAGTACTGGAGTATTGAATCCGAAAATGGTTCATTCTACATTACCCAGTATAAAAGGACGTGCCATATTATAAGTTACATTCCTCTCCAAACAAGGAATGTACAAAACACTCAATCTAACTTCATAATAACAAAGTAACATAAGGCAACGTAGTATCATTCTAGAACGTACCTGATATCAGAGACTGAGAAATATGTGTGGTATGCAAACGAAAACTGGAATGGCTTGGCATCGGCATTGCTATTTTTTATTCGAGATGTGAGGATCAGATCTCCCCTTGGACTAAGAGCAACTTGCAAACGGAGTTCATAACTGCAATATATGGATGATCAGGATCATAAATTTCACATGGGGACTAAGGAGTTTAATATTTACTACTCCGTACCTGTGTGGCCAGATCTTCAAATCATCTCCAGACTGTTTGAGTATCAAGTCGATATGACAGTCATAAGTGGTATCTCGAAAAGGAGGAGGACTTTCATCAACACTCCATAACCGGTTCCTCGCGAATCCATGCTGTTCAAGAACTCCGTGGTTCCCTAACTGCATGAGGGAATTTTCACTTGGGTATTATAAGCCGGACCAATTCATTGTAGTAAAACATAACTAGACTATTAACAACTTGAGGACCATACTTGAGGAAAACAAATTTGTATGCCTCCACGAATCGCTTTTGGTGGTTTGAAAGAAGCCTGCGAGGAATTTGAAATGTGGTGTGAAGTGTAAGCAATGATAAAAGAAAACTGCTGCGGAGCAATCAATCCACATAATATTCATTTGCTTATAGTTATGTGATTGGAATTAAAATATCTGAGCACCTTCTTGCTGACAAAAAGCTGCTGTTCTCCATAGGTATTGTACCAAGAGGTTACTTGGCCTCCATACAAGAATACCTGATAATAGGAAAAATAAGGAAACTCAGAGGACGTTGAATGCATTTCTATAGAGAAGTTAAAAATCATATGCAAAGAAGCTGGGACTGGCAATTATAAATACAGAATATGGATTTCCTACTAGACTATAGTGACCTTCCGGGTTACAGTTGTGCAAAAGAATTTGAGCTCTTTGTCCAACTGTCCAAAAGAGGACAAGAGATAATATTGCGATTTTTTTTAACAACCATCGCCGTCGGTTGTACCTGGCTGAATTTTCGACATAGAAAAGAAAATACATTGATGGTTTTGAGATGTCCACAACAATGGGCATACCACCAGTGTCACATCGAGGTTTGATAGGACATCATCCTTCTAAATCATTATTCAGCCATTCTGTCTCCAGAACCGTTATTATATATACTCCTGGGTAATTAAACCAAGAAATGCCAATTCTTTTCACAATATGTCAGCGCTGGCATCACAACTGAATGTTTCTATACTGTATTGAAAACAATTAAGCATTTCATAGAATATATAATAAAAGCATAACAAGGTACCAGGCGAACAGACATGACCATGTAATTTCGACAGTAGCTAAAAATACAAAATGATAGTGTACACTGAACATGCCAACACCAAAAAGACATTGACGAGGCCAGGCTATGGGCACAGCTAAGCAAAAACATCACAGAGCCCACACCAAACACACTATTTATCCACATAGCTGGACAATCAAATCAATCACTATTTCACCTTAAAAAATCATTATTAAGAATCGAGGGCTGCAGAAAAAACAATCATCCGCCTTCACCAATACAGGGTCAGGTCAAACACAAAATGGGCATTTGACCGAACTATCTTTATTCCCTACATGGTCACAACTCAGTACTACACTTATTCAACACTTATTCCCAATAATTAACTATTCTAGCATTCCCAATTTAACAATAAATATAAGCTTAGTTACCGGTTCGTTGTATCGTCACTGTACAAACAGGAACATGCTCGATCGATTCTGCCTATCTCTTCTATGAACAAAATGAACCGATTTTTGTGGATCGCGACGAGACTAACGAACAGATCGACCAAAAGCCTCGATTAATATGATGAGTAGCGCACATATGTGTCGATGAAGTATTAGAGGTGCCGGGGATTGGAATTCGAATGGGGAAAGAGAAGGAAGGGTGACCTCGGCGGAGCTGCCGCGGGCCTCGCGGAGGACGAATTTGTCGAGGCCGGTGGCACGGTCCTTCACGCGCTCCACGGAGGAGGCTTTCCCGGCCATACAGGTTGGGTCCGTACGGGGAGGAAAGCGCCGGATCGCCCGGCGGTCGGCGGAGGTGGTCGTCGAATAGGGATTGGCGGTTGCGGCGACCGAAGATGGGGCGGGAAATGGAGGGAACACTGTTGTGAGACTGGAAGAAGGAGAGAGGAATTTTCTGAAAGAAATATTTATAGGAGTGTATCGTGACACACGTTCTACCTTGAGAGACGTAGTGCACCACGACTGGCCAATGAACTCTTCCAATAGCACGATCTAAAAACAATGGGACAGACAACGTGTGGGATTGCAATGTCACGTCTCTTTAAACATTTGCATCACATGAAAACAATTAAACAAACAATGTTTCAAAAAGGTTTGAGTAGATACGACATTCTCTTTAAATTGAGTGCAAAATAATCATAGAAAAGAATCTATAGAATTCAATCATACGAATCAAACAACTATCAATTTTTTCCTATAGGTTTTAATCCTCTTAAATTTCTACAAAATTCAATAATCTAACAGGCCCTTAACTCTTTTAATAAAAATCTTAAAAATTAAATAAAATTATATTTTATGCCACAAAGAAAATAATTGTAAGGTAAAAAAATGTAAGAAAAGTGACTGCGGTAGAGATGAAATCGAGGATAACTTCCATGAAATTGGCAGATAATAATAATACTGATGATGATGATGAAATGACAACACCCTCCCTTTGTGTGAGAAAAATATGATGGTATTGGTCACCTACAATGCAATACACCAGATATAAGAAATTGAAGAATGCCCATGATAAAACTGAAAGTTGCAAGGTTTTTGACATGGCAACTGCTAGCCATCAGTTGGTCGTACCTACAGCCGTTTTGGCTTTTACATGCACGCGTGGTCCTAGGCCAGTTCTGCAAAAGTCCTATCACCGCTGCAAAAAAATAATCTGAAATTAACATTTTTTACGTGTATGTAGTATTTTCAGAAATGCGGCATCATTTTTCTGTGAATCTGTAAAAACATGCGACGCGTGAAGAAGAACTTTTACATCATTTTGAGTATGCTCATGTAGAAAAAATGCCCTAAGTAACACATCTCCATTTTGTTTGGAGAAAAAACTAAGAATCGTGTACCAGGATGCAACAAAAAAAATCAATGCATCCAACGTTTATGACTAACTCATCCAACATTATAGAAACGCGTACATAACACTAGATCACTAATAGGGAAAAACACTACTAGTCGTGTGAAATTTGGCTACTAGTTGTTGGGCCTCCAAACAATACTAGTAACACGCAGGTACGTGGTAACAGACTACTGGTCGCATGCTCGGGTGGCACACGACTAGTAGTCTAAGTACTAGCCGTGTGCTCAACAGACAAAAGCTACAACTAGGTTTACTGGTCGCGTGCCCTCCCTGGCCGCTACTAGTATCTAAACTATTGGTCGCGGGTTGGAGGGCACGCTACCAGTGTCATGTGACCCTACCAGTTTTGTATTCCTGATATATTTCAACTTTGCATAACCGTATTTCAGCGGGCATGGCATTGTATTTAGATAGGAATATATACAGTTTGCACATCAAGTTCATCATATTAATTAGAATCTCAATGGAGTACCGAAATAATACATGTTTATCGCAATAATACACAAGTCTCTATAGAGTATATATAGATGCATGCATAGATCATGATCTAAAGTAGGATCACATATAATAAAAACGTAATCACCATGAGAAACATGGAGACTGCGGTGAAGGTCTTCTTCGTTCTTCCTCTCTTTTGTTAGGTGGTTCATGTACCTACCTTCTGCCTACTCTCTGCTATTATACTCTATGTAGATGTTGTCCTTGAACATGTTCACTTACTTTAGTCAATCTTTGCACTCGTCGTAGACTCCTGGAACCCTACCTTGGTACACGACATACCACTTCGGCATCTCTACACCCAAGACAGATGTGTCATAAGCCAAGTCATAGATAATATATTTGTGCACAAAATTTGTATTTGTGCATATACAAGGGCCACTAGCACCACCTCGGGATCACATGCAATTCTAAAACAATTTAAATCATTGGCCGTTGCAACAAAAAAAGAACCAAACTGAACATCAAGTAGGGATAACTCAAGAAAGACATGCCTCATATAAAGACACACGACAGAAGAGGTCAACCAGTAAAACCAAATCAAATGCACAAGCAATGTGCATGGACAATGACAAGGTCTTATTGGACAGACTCTTCCATTAAACGGCGCCAGAGTAAAATCATTAGCATCATTGGCGGAATCAGAGCATCATACTTAAATTGGGGACACACAAATCACAAAGATGGTGTGAGCAAACTAAGTAGGACGCACAAGATTTGTATTTGTGCATATCACAATGTTTGCTCACATCGTGGGATCACATAGTGCTACAACATAATCATCGGCATTTATAACAATAAGCACAACTAGGCAGGGTTGCTATAGAGGGTGTTGCAAAATCCCACCAAATACAATATATATAGAACAATGATTACCCTAACTAAGAATGCATGATTCATGTACCTAATTAATCTTTCGAAAGTAGAGCTAGGCAGGTTTAGGAATATCGTTTACAACACACAAATTCATAGATCGTTCGGAATTAAAGGTAGCAAAGTTCGTCATACAGATTAACCAACGACATCGTCACTTTTGACTCGACCTTGGTGGGAATGGGTGGATGCCACCTAACATCACGAAGTCAGCGGTCTTCTATTTGCCTCTTATTTGGTTTTCAAAACAACCCCTCCTTAACATCCTTGTAGATGAGTTGCGCAAGCTTCTGCTAGGTGTGATAGAACTCATGTCTGAGATCTACATAATTGCAGTTCGGCAAGTTCTTGGCGCATTTTGGGAGACTAGATGACAACATATGCTGCCGCTGATCTCGTACAAACGCCGGCATGTGATGGATTGCATAGTAGGCATCTCTCGAGCTGTTTGTCGGTTGCTTCACTACTAAAAAATTGCTATTAGTGACGCATCTATATTTGATATCAGTGTCGCACCATGGTGCGCCACTACTATCACGCCACTGGTAAGTGTTAGTAGTGACACACTAGTGGCCCACTACTTAGTGCGCCACTGGTAGCAATAACATGCGCCACAACTGATAGCAATAGGAAACAACAAAAATGGCAGTGCGCCACAGGTAACAATACCATGCGCCACAAATAAAACAAAAAGGGCAAGTGGGCCACCACAAGCGTTCCTGTGCGCCATTGTTAACCAAGGTAGGAAACAATAAAAAATTATGCAGACCAGGTCGATCCAATAATACAATAAATTACACTTCTTATTTTATTTACAACAGTTAGAATAAAATTACAACGGACATTTACATAAAACACACTAATAAACATAAAAATGAAAAGCAATCCAGTCTTCTGTCTCGTCGGTGCCACCGCCTGCTGCCCGTCTGCCACCAGGCCCTCGTCGTTGCCACCGCCTGTTGCCGTCGTCGTCGTGGAGCGCGACATGTAGGCCAGAGGTGTCGCTGGAGTGCAACAGATAGAGGAGTTGCGGGTTGATGTGCTCGCTGAAGACGGTGGCATTGCGGCCCAACCCTGCATCACAGCGCATGGCGGGTAGTGGTTCACCCGGAACACCTGGTCACTGCCCTCCGCGGCCACCATCGCGCTCAGGACAGGCGGAGGAGAGGGAGGCGTTGAGACTGATGCGCTTGTTGTCGTAGCCTAATGAATCTCGCGCGGCGGAGGCGCGGATCTGGCGCTCCCAATGCAGGCCGCACCAGGAGGCCACGAAGCAGCGGTGTAGCTGACAATTCATGGCGGCGCCGGCGTGCTCGATCTTGACCTTGCCTGGGGTGGAGGGGAAGAGGTCGTCCTCAAGGCTTGAGGTGGGGAACGCATCGGGGTGGGGAGCGAGAGTGGAGAATTATTGGGGAGAGAGAGAGGAGGTGGCGGGGACGGTGAACCGCGAGCGGTGGTGGGGGCGTGTACGGTCGAAGGAGTAGATGGGGAAGTGGAAGGAGTGGCATTTATAGCTAGGGTTTGCCTAGTTGGACTGGGCTAGTTGGGCTATCTGGGTGGGAGTGATGGTGCTTGATGACGCGTAAAGCACACGCCCGTTGGGAACCCCAAGTGGAAGGTGTGATGCGTACAGCAGCAAGTTTCCCTCAGTAAGAAACCAAGGTTTATCGAACTAGTAGGAGTCAAGAAGCACGTTGAAGGTTGATGGCGGCGGGATGTAGTGCGGCATAACACCAGGGATTCCGGCGCCAACGTGGAACCTGCACAACACAACCAAAGTACTTTGCCCCAACGAAACAGTGAGGTTGTCAATCTCACCGGCTTGCTGTAACAAAGGATTAGATGTATAGTGTGGATGATGATTGTTTGCGGAAAACGAGTAGAACAAGTATTGCGGTAGATTGTATTCGATGTAAAAGAATGGACCGGGGTCCACAGTTCACTAGAGGTGTCTCTCCCATAAGATAAATAGCTTGTTGGGTGAACAAATTACGGTTGGGCAATTGACAAATAGAGAGGGCATGACCATGCACATACATGATATGATGAGTATAGTGAGATTTAATTGGGCATTACGACAAAGTACATAGACCGCTATCCGAGCATGCATCTATGCCTAAAAAGTCCACCTTCGGGTTATCATCCGAACCCCTTCCGGTATTAAGTTGCAAACAACGGACAATTGCATTAAGTATGGTGCGTAATGTAATCAATAACTACATCCTCGGACATAGCATCAATGTTTTATCCCTAGTGGCAACAACACATCCACAACCTTAGAACTTTACGTCACTTGTCCCAGATTTAATGGAGGCATGAACCCACTATCGAGCATAAATACTCCCTCTTGGAGTTAAGAGTAAAAACTTGGCCGAGCCTCTACTAATAACGGAGAGCATGCAAGATCATAAACAACACATAGGTAATAGATTGATAATCAACATAACATAATATTCTCTATCCATCGGATCCCAACAAACACAACATATAGCATTACAGATAGATGATATTGATCATGTTAGGCAGCTCACAAGATCTGATAATGAAGCACATAAGGAGAAGACGACCATCTAGCTACTGCTATGGACCCATAGTCCAGGGGTGAACTACTCACTCATCACTCCGGAGGCGACCATGGTGGTGAAGAGTCCTCCGGGAGATGATTCCCCTCTCCGGCAGGGTGCCGGAGGCGATCTCCTGAATCCCCCGAGATGGGATTGGCGGCGGCGGCGTCTCTAGAAGGTTTTCCGTATCGTGGCTCTCGGTACTGGGGGTTTTGCGGCGAAGACTATATGTAGGCGGAAGGGCAGGTCAAGGGGCCACACGAGGGCCCCACACGCCAGGGCCGCGCGGCCAAGGCCTAGGCCGCGCCACCCTGTTGTGGCGGCGCCTCGTGGCCTCACTTCGTAAGTCCTCCGGTCTTCTGGAAGCTTCGTGGAAAAATAGGCCCCTGGGCGTTGATTTCGTCCAATTCCGAGAATATTTCCTTACTAGGATTTCTGAAACCAAAAACAGCAGAAAACAACAACGGGCTCTTCGGCATCTCGTTAATAGGTTAGTGCCGGAAAATGCATAAATATGACATAAAGTATGCATAAAACATGTAGATATCATCAATAATGTGGCATGGAACATAAGAAATTATCGATACGTCGGAGACGTATCAGCATCCCCAAGCTCAGTTCCTGCTCGTCCCGAGCAGGTAAACGATAACAAAGATAATTTCTGGAGTGACATGCCATCATAACCTTGATCATACTATTGTAAGCATATGTAATGAATGCAACGATCAAAACAATGGTAATGACATGAGTAAACAAATGAATCATAAAGCAAAGACTTTTCATGAATAGTACTTTCAAGACAAGCATCAATAAGTCTTGCATAAGAGTTAACTCATAAAGCAATAAATCAAAGTAAAGATATTGAATCAACACAAAGGAAGATTAAGTTTCAGCGGTTGCTTTCAACTTATAACATGTATATCTCATGGATATTGTCAATGTAAAGTAATATAACAAGTGCGATATGCAAGTATGTAGAAATCAATGCACAGTTCACACAAGTGTTTGCTTCTTGAGGTGGAGAGAGATAGGTGAACTGACTCAACATAAAAGTAAAAGAAAAGCCCTTCGCAGAGGGAAGCATTGATTGCTATATTTGTGCTAGAGCTTTGGTTTTGAAAACAAGAAACAATTTTGTCAACGGTAGTAATAAAGCATATGTGTTATGTAAATTATATCTTACAAGTTGCAAGCCTCATGCATAGTATACTAATAGTGCCCGCACCTTGTCCTAATTAGCTTGGATTACCGGGATTATCATCGCAATACACATGTTTTAACCAAGTGTCACAAAGGGGTACCTCTATGCCGCCTGTACAAAGGTCTAAGGAGAAAGCTCGCATTGGATTTCTCGCTTTTGATTATTCTCAACTTAGACATTCATACCGGGACAACATAGACAACAGATAATGGACTCCTCTTTAATGCATAAGCATGTAGCAACAATTAATGTTCTCATATGAGATTGAGGATATATGTCCAAAACTGAAACTTCCACCATGGATCATGGCTTTAGTTAGCGGTCCAATGTTCTTCTCTAACATTATGCATGCTCTAACCATTAAATGAGTGGTAAATATCCCTTACTTCAGACAAGACGGACATGCATAGCAACTCACATGATATTCAACAAAGAGTAGTTGATGGCGTCCCCGGGAACATGGTTATCGCACAACAAGCAACTTAATAAGAGATAAAGTGCATAAGTACATATTCAATACCACAATAGTTTTTAGGCTATTTGTCCCATGAGCTATATATTGCAAAGGTAAAGGATAGAAATTTTAAAGGTAGCACTCAAGCAATTTACTTTGGAATGGCGGAGAAATACCATGTAGTAGGTAGGTATGGTGGACACAAATGACATAGTGGTTGGCTCAAGGATTTTGGATGCATGAGAAGTATTCCCTCTCGATACAAGGTTTAGGCTAGCAAGGTTATTTGAAACAAACACAAGGATGAACCGGTGCAGCAAAACTCACATAAAGGACATATTGTAAAATTATAAGACTCTACACCGTCTTCCTTGTTGTTCAAACTCAATACTAGAAATTATCTAGACTTTAGAGAGACCAATTATGCAAACCAAATTTTAGCAAGCTCTATGTATTTCTTCATTAATAGGTGCAAAGTATATGATGCAAGAGCTTAAACATGAGCACAACAATTGCCAAGTATCAAATTATTCAAGACATTTTAGAATTACTACATGTAGCATTTCCTGATTCCAATCATATAACAATTTAACGAAGAAGATTCAACCTTCGCCATGAATAATATGAGTAAAGCCTAAGGACATATTTGTCGATATGCAACAGCGGAGCGTGTCTCTCTCCCACACAATGAATGCTAGGATCCATTTTATTCAAACAAAACAAAAATAAAAACAAACCGACGCTCCAAGCAAAGCACATAAGATGTGATGGAATAAAAAAATAGTTTCAGGGGAGGAACCTGATAATGTTGTCGATGAAGATGGGGATGCCTTGGGCATCCCCAAGCTTAGACGCTTGAGTCTTCTTAAAATATGCAGGGGTGAACCACCGGGGCATCCCCAAGCTTAGAGCTTTCACTCTCCTTGATCATATTGTATCATCCTCCTCTCTTGATCCTTGAAAACTTCCTCCACACCAAACTCAAAACAACTCATTAGAGGGTTAGTGCACAATTAAAATTTACATGTTCAGAGGTGACATAATCATTCTTAACACTTCTGGACATTGCTCAAAGCTACTGAAAGTGAATGGAATAGAAAAATCCATCAAGCATAGCAAAACAGGCAATGCGAAATAAAAGGCAGAATCTGTCAAAACAGAACAGTTCGTAAAGACGAATTTTATTGAGGCACCAGACTTGCTCAGATGAAAATGCTCAAATTGAATGAAAGTTGAGTACATATCTGAGGATCACTCACGTAAATTGTCATAATTTTCTGAGTTACCTACAGAGAATTAGGCCCAGATTCGTCATAGCAAAGAAATCTGTTTCTGCGCAATAATCCAAATCTAGTATGAACCTTACTATCAAAGACTTTACTTGGCACAACAATGCACAAAACTAAGATAAGGAGAGGTTGCTACAGTAGTAACAACTTCCAAGACTCAAATATAAAATAAAAGTACTGTAGTAAAAACATGGGTTGTCTCCCATAAGCGCTTTTCTTTAACGCCTTTCAGCTAGGCGCAGAAAGTGTATATCAAGTGTTATCAAGAGACGATGCATCGACAGCGGGGTTTGGAGTTTTCTCAACTATGCATTGTATCTTATCTATGTAAGTTTCAGAGGCTCCCTTTTCATTAGTCTTAGGCTTGCTATTTTCATCAAACAAATTTTCGGGAACAAGCCAAGCATACTTATTTTCTAGTGCCTCGCACATTCCTAAGAGTTTGCACGGTATTGAGGTTTTAATATCCCCTCATAATTAACTTGATTAGTATACTTTTGTATATCTTTTTCCATTTTTCAAGAGTACTTGGCAAAATTGGTATAAGAGCCTAGCATATTATATTTAGTGAAGACTTTTCTAGCTTCTCTTGCTATTCCCCCAAATTCTTTAAGAAGGGTTTCTAATACAAAATCTTTCTTTTCTCCTACTTCCATATCACTAAGTGTAAGAAACATATGTTGAATTACGGGATTGAGATTAACAAATCTAGCTTCTAACGCGTGTACTAAAGAAGCAACAGCAATTTCATAAGTAGGAGCAAGTTCTACCAAGTGTCTATCTTCAAAATCTTCAGCCGTACTAATATGAGTGAAAAAATCTTCTATATTATCTTTCCCGAGGATAGACCCTCGGCCTACCGGTAAATTTTTAAGAATAAACCTAGGAGGAAACATGTTGAAATAAGTAAAGCGAATGCAAGTAACTAATTTTTTTTGTGTTTTTGATATAGAGTGCAAGACAGTAAATAAAGTAAAGCTAGCAACTAATTTTTTTGTGTTTTGATATAATGCAGCAAACAAGAAAGTAAATAAAATAAAGCAAGACAAAAACAAAGTAAAGAGATTGGATTGTGGAGACTCCCCTTGCAGCGTGTCTTGATCTCCCCGGCAACGGCGCCAGAAATTTAGCTTGATGACGCGTAAAGCACACGCCCGTTGGGAACCCCAAGTGGAAGGTGTGATGCGTACAGCAGCAAGTTTCCCTCGTAAGAAACCAAGGTTTATCGAACCAGTAGGAGTCAAGAAGCACGTTGAAGGTTGATGGCGGCGGGATGTAGTGCGGCGCAACACCAGGGATTCCGGCGCCAACGTGGAACCCGCACAACACAACCAAAGTACTTTGCCCCAACGAAACGATGAGGTTGTCAATCTCACCGGCTTGCTGTAACAAAGGATTAGATGTATAGTGTGGATGATGATTGTTTGCAGAAAACAGTAGAACAAGTATTGCAGTAGATTGTATTCGATGTAAAAGGATGGACCGGGGTCCACAGTTCACTAGAGGTGTCTCTCCCATAAGATAAATAGCATGTTGGGTGAACAAATTACAGTTGAGCAATCTCCTGATGACGCGGTCGACAGCAGGAGCGCTGTCATCTCCACCTCGGGCATGCCTTGCTGAGATCCTCGACGGAGAAGTTCTTCCTCCACAGCCTGATGTTGCTCCGTCCCTTCCCTCGCCAACTGCAGCTAGCGTTTCGTCCCCGTCAACTTCGGGGAGGCCTGTAACCTGTATCTTCGCTGCGCCCTTTCCTCTCCTCCAAGAACAAAGTGCATCTCGAGGCTACAAGTGGAAGAACCAACATCTCTCCAAGGTACATGCTTGATTCTCCAGATTTTGTGCATGCAGCTCGATGATGCATTTGCATCATAACCAGAGTCCAGAGGATGCTCTTTTTTTTTTGACTGCAGCTAGCGTTTCGTCCCCGTCAACTTCGGGGAGGCACCGTAACCTCGTATCTTCGCTGCGCCCTTTCCTCTCCTCCAAGAACAAAGTGCATCTCGAGGCTACAAGTGGAAGAACCAACATCTCTCCAAGGTACATGCTTGATTCTCCAGATTTTGTGCATGCAGCTCGATGATGCATTTGCATCACAACCAGAGTCCAGAGGATGCTCTTTTTTTTTGACTGCAGCTAGCGTTTCGTCCCCGTCAACTTCGGGGAGGCCTGTAACCTGTATCTTCACTGCGCCCCTTCCTCTCCTCCAAGAACAAAGTGCATCTCGAGGCTACAAGTGGAAGAACCAACATCTCTCCAAGGTACATGCTTGATTCTCCAGATTTTGTGCATGCAGCTCGATGATGCATTTGCATCACAACCAGAGTCCAGATGATGCTCTTTTTTTTTTTGGACTGCAGCTAGCGTTTCGTCCCCGTCAACTTCGGGGAGGCCTATAACCTGTATCTTCGCTGCGCCCTTTCCTCTCCTCCAAGAACAAAGTGCATCTCGAGGCTACAAGTGGAAGAACCAACATCTCTCCAAGGTACATGCTTGATTCTCCAGATTTTGTGCATGCAGCTCGATGATGCATTTGCATCACAACTAGAGTCCAGAGGATGCTCTTTTTTTTTTTGACTGCAGCTAGCGTTTCGTCCCCGTCAACTTCGGGGAGGCCTGTAACCTGTATCTTCGCTGCGCCCTTTCCTCTCCTCCAAGAACAAAGTGCATCTCGAGGCTACAAGTGGAAGAACCAACATCTCTCCAAGGTACATGCTTGATTCTCCAGATTTTGTGCATGCAGCTCGATGATGCATTTGCATCACAACCAGAGTCCAGAGGATGCTCTTTTTTTTTTGGACTGCAGCTAGCGTTTCGTCCCCGTCAACTTCGGGGAGGCCTGTAACCTGTATCTTCGCTGCGCCCTTTCCTCTCCTCCAAGAACAAAGTGCATCTCGAGGCTACAAGTGGAAGAACCAACATCTCTCCAAGGTACATGCTTGATTCTCCAGATTTTGTGCATGCAGCTCGATGATGCATTTGCATCACAACCAGAGTCCAGAGGATGCTCTTTTTTTTTTGACTGCAGCTAGCGTTTCGTCCCCGTCAACTTCGGGGAGGCCTGGTAACTCGTATCTTCGCTGCGCCCTTTCCTCTCCTCCAAGAACAAAGTGCATCTCGAGGCTACAAGTGGAAGAACCAACATCTCTCCAAGGTACATGCTTGATTCTCCAGATTTTGTGCATGCAGCTCGATGATGCATTTGCATCACAACCAGAGTCCAGAGGATGCTCCTAGATCTAAAATTGCATTCCAGTAGTTGTTAGTAGGTGGTTGATTTAGCAGGATTCATTAGGGAGGCTTTTTACGGTAGGGACCGGAGAATATTAACCGTCTAGTACGGCAGATCCAATGGTTCAATTTGATCAATACTACTAGTATTTTTCCACCCGAGGGCAGATTCGGTAGGCACAAAAACACTGACCCATCTAATAAAGAAAACTTTCCTCTGATTAACACATTCCATATATTGATCCATGTATTGAATCTCTTTACGTTCGTAGAGAGAGCTAGTTTCTTGTTTATCTCTAACTAACGGGGGTGGAGGAAAATTTAAAGAGTGCCCCAATCTTGATCCAGAACTTACAAATTTGATAATATGTATATAGAAAATAATTAGAATGATCATAATTTTCCCACATAGTAAAACAATGTACTGCTTGTTATTAGAGTAAATTTTTGCACGGAGAGGTTCCGTGGTTTTGGGTAACGATATTTGATAAATTCTCGGTTGATTGATGCAATGAAGATGCAGTTCTATCTAAATGGCAGTGGTAAGTTTCGCCAGCTTTTAGACCAGATTGTTCTTGGTTTGGGCCACCTTTTTTTTTTGCTAGTTATTGTATTTCAAATCATGTGATATTTTTCATTTATCTAGACATCCATATGGTTTGTTATATCCTATCTCTACATCTCTTATATCCATCCAGCGATTGTGCCTTCACCACCTCCTGCTAAGCTGTTGTCGCTGATGTCGAGGTCGACGTAGTTGTATGTCTCGTGCTCCGACCATGCAATGTCGACAGACAAGGGCGCCGCCATCGCTCTCAAGTTGTTGCATGATTCTTCAAGGGAAAGCACGATATCTGGGTTTGTAGTCGGGGTTGTTGGCGGTGAGCAATAACACATGGCCCCCAACGTCCTACAACCAAGGCTCCTCCTTGGCCTTCTTCATCGAGGGCCCTTGCTCCTTCTTCAAACGATAGAAGGTGATCTAACCGCGAGGTCGCGATGACTGTCATGTTGGCTCATGAAAGAAAATGTCGCATGCTGCCATCTGCTTCCACGGCGGGGAAATCGACTCCTCCTTCAGCACTCGCTTTGGGACGACCAAGGGTGGGGTGCGCAGAGCCGGGGACAAAAAGAGAGCCGCCGAAGATGATGAGGGTGGTGTCGTCCTCTTCAAAGCACATCTCGTCTCTGCACGTGGTGCAGAAGGTGGCAGAAGAGGCATATGCACCCCGTCTCCCTAGACATTGTCGATGGAAACGTCGATGGTGCACCCGGGAACACCACACCAACATTCGTGAGCGTACGTTGTTGGCATCTCAAAGGGCAGCGCGCTCCGTGTCCATCAAAGCCTCCTCTCAGTTGTGGTAGAGAGCCCACACCGTGTCTACCATCAAATTATAGGCCAAGGACCTTCACGGCCTCGCCACCACAGATGCGGCCGCTTCCATTACCACCCCGCGATATCATCGGCCTCCCTAGCGTGGGCCGGTGCCTAGAGTGGAGAGAGAGGAGACGGCGCTTGTGGGTTGTGGGAATGTGAGCAGAGGGGGGCATGCCATGGCTTATTTAAACACGAGAAGTATGAGAGCGGTGGTGAGGCCAATTAACACCGCCGCATGGGGAAGCCTCAACGATGTATGGACGCCCCGCTTGCCGTCGCACGGAGAACGGTCACCGTATTAATCAAAATTGACGGGCACTAAATTAGGATGACCAAGAGCTATAACGATGATATGGATGATCCGTATGTCGGTAAATGACGTGGTGTCGACAAAAAATTATGTTCACCGCTCCCGCAACGCCCGATTGGGGCCGCGACTGGTATGGTCTTAGGAATAAGAAGCAAAAAATCGTCAAGAGGTAAATTTTGGTACTGGCCATTTTTTTGGTGATTTTGAAAAACATTTTGATTTTTGGCATTTAAAATTCGAACATAATTTATACAAAGTTTACATGATCTCCTCGAATTATTTCAAATAAAAGATGCTTAATTGCAATTGCGGCCTTAGAGTATCTACTAAAAAACAGTACGAAAAAATCGACAATCATCTTTGGCTAAACCGCATCAGAACAGGATACAACCATATACATCCAGAAATTATCACATATTTTTTGTGCATGTGTACGGTTAAAATCTTGTGGACAAAATAAATGGTCGTGGACTAAATAGAGTCAATGCATCCATTCCTAAGTACCATGGAAATATTAAATTGTAAGGTGGCACTGATTGTGGTAACTAACCAACCTAAATCGATGTCATGATTTTCTTATCACATGAATTTCCCATAATACCCTTCAAAATACTACTCCTTCATAGGACTAGTAAATTGTACCGTAAAAAACCTCTCATTAGGACCGGTTCTTGATCAGAAAATTGCACTTGGAGTGATGGAGTTGTGGAACCAATGGAAGGTTGCTGACTGATGGCAGTATAACCTGTATTGCTGTCCCTAAAGCGTTCATGTACCTGTGTTTTTTTCCTAGCTACACTGATGTGACCTTCAGAAGCATGGAGATATCAATCTTTCAGAAACTAAGATATGATTCTCTTATTCTGAAATTGAATATCATATTAGAATCTAGCTTCATGTAGTGGACTAGATAGTTTATACATTATTGCTATTTGTTTATTGAACCTGAATTTGATGTCTACACGCGAACAGGTTGACAATTTTTTTCCTTGACGTTTCACATGATAATATGCACACACTAGCTGAGCTCTTTTACAGTACCTTGGGATGAATATGGGCCATCCAATCTATAGATCGAGCCGTGGAGATGAAGCCATACTGCTAGATTTTTTTTTTTTTTTTTTTTTTTTTGAACAGGGAAACGGCCCAATAGGCCGAGACTTCATTCATTTTCAGCAAAGGCGCTACAGAACATAAAAAGGACCTTACAGGAAAATGAAATTACAACCAAGTCCTTGTGATTTGCACCGCGGACCTCAGAAAAACAACGAAAAACGCGATCAGGTCCAGCTCCATCTGCGCCTCGCCAACGAACCACACCATGGCCAACTACGGCAACACCGGGGACGAGACCACTTGGGTCACCGCAGCGGGAGCCAACCATGGAGAGGTAGCAGAGCCTCCATAACCAGAGGTTAAATGAGCCCTTGTGCTGACCAACCTTTGCCAGCAACGAGGGAGGGAGAGGCCACCCTTCGGCCTGCAGAATCGGCGGCAAGGATGCCGTCGATGATGAACTCCCAACAGCAGCTCCATCAGCACAAACTGGGATGAAGAACAGCGACGAAGCTGCACAGAAGTCCCCCCCGCTCTCCTCCAAGACTCGCCAATCGAAGAAGCCATCACCACCTGCAGTACTTCCCACCTCCATGGTAGCAAATACACAGACAGAGTGCTCCAGATCGGACTTCTTGAAGGGAAGATCGAGCTTATTAGAAGAAGCATCTTCAGATCCGCACCACGACCGCCCCATCCACCATGGACAGAAGACGCCGGAGAGCATCTCCAGGCTGCAGCCGCCGCTCGAGGACGCCGCAGCCAGATGCAAAGAAGAAGAAAGAAAAGGCATAACGCCAGACGCCATTAAGGACAAAAGCAGATAACACAGCTAAACCTATACTAGACTACGGCTGTATACGGGGAGGGACCCTCACCCAATCTCGCCGCCGGCCGTGGCCGGAGATGAGTGGGGAGGGGCCAGCGGCCCAGCACTGAGGAGGAGCTAGGGAAAGCAAGAAGGGGAGAGAACTCTCGGGGATTTTCGGTCCATACTGCCAGATTTTGGCCGCCCAACAGGCGAGCAGTATAGAGTGTCCTGCGCCGTTCAGAGCCAGCAGTAAATGTTGATGAGGGTATTTTAGGAAGATCATATTTTCTCCTGCAAAGGCAGACTCCATCTCCTACCCCCGTTCGTCAGTTTGCCCACCCAAAGAAATCCCCTCACGCCGCCATGGACCTGCACCCCTGTCGTCCCTCCTCTCTCTCCGGCTTGAGCAGCGGCGGAGACGGGAACCACCCTTCCGAGCCAGGGTCCGGCCGCCGCCGCCGCCAACGCGCAGCCCCCGTATCCCCTCCTCCTCGGTCGATTTGAATGGCCCCTACGAACTAGGGTTCCGGCCATCGCTGACGCCGACCACCGTGGCGCAGCTGGTCGATCTCCGGCCAGGATGATCCGCAGCCATGAAGGTTTCGGAGGGCCGCGGCCCAGCCGGTCAAGTACTGGGCCGAGGCAGACGCGGTGTCGCCGGCGGTTGCCGCGACCGCGGCGACGAAGCTGCAGGTCCTCTGAACAACGACAACGGACTCCTCTGAACAGAAGGTACGTTGTGGTTTCAGCCTTCGATACGAGAACCGATTTTAGGAGATATGAAGACGGATTTTTTAGCCAGAGTTTTGATTTTTCTTCTTCCTTGCTTGCTCGCTGCGGTGACATACAGTGTTTGACCGGTGTCAATTGACACCAGCGCCTCTGGCAAAATATCTCCGCATACACAAGCCGGCGGCAAAATAACACCATCAAAAGAGCAAAATGACACCGTCCCACATATGATGTATCCAGTACAAAGTGAAAAAGCCCCGCTCAGGCTCTTCCTAGGCCCAACGAGGCACAGCAACAATGCAAGGATGGATTGATTGATCGCTCCAAAAAATGGCGGTGCTCCAGTTCCTGCATTTTAGGATTTTTTTTCTTAATTTTAGGATTTCTTAGATGTCTCGAAATTTTATGATTTGGGTGGCATGAGTCAAGTAAGTATAAATTAGTAATATACGTAACCTATCTTAGTTTTTTAATCTGTAATGTATCTTCTAGATTTGGAGCTTTGGTTTCTAGATTGATAATTGTGCAAGCAGAAAAAAGCTTTGATCAATAAATGTTTCAGACTTGTTGAGCTCCTGCCTGCTAGTGCATAAAAATGCCAACACAAAATGATTTTAATTTTCATGAATTTGCAAATTTTATTATGTTAATCATATCAATTTAAGTTTGGAATTATGAGTAATACTGACTAAAAAAACTGAAAAAAAAAAATACTGACTCGTCTTGAGTCTTGACACCGGCGATTAATTTTACTAGCTTCGCCCCTGCTTAGGCATGTTGAGGGCTTAGATATATGATGGAATCATATTGTACTAGTGAACACAGATTTTTGAGTAACTCACATCATGCAGGATATCTGAATAACAAAATTAGTAATTGAACGAAGACCTAGGAAGAACTATGGAGCTTCTCTAGGATGGTATGATTACTGTGTATACTTCGTTTCTGATAAAAAAAATATACTTTAATCAGGTTCTGAGGCGGCTGAAGAAGGTGTGCCATGAATCGCAGCAGGATAATAAGCGTCCCGCAGACTCTGAGCATTTTTCAGTTTCTCCGATCCATACTAGGCATATGAAGTCAAATTCTGCCTCCACTTCTGATGAAGAAAGAGAGGACATGATTCCCATCTCCTGGAGGATGAAGCGGTGCCACCTGGAAACTAAACACAAAGATGCCAGCTACGAAGTGAAGCCGAAGGTGTATCCGTCTACCAGCAGTTGTTCCCAGCAAGAGTTTGTGGAAGCAACTAGAGATTCAGCTTCAGTGGTTGAGCAGCAGGGCAGCTCAGGTCAGAGATTTGCAAGTGATGACAAGCCACCTGGGTATTGGCACACGTATTAGGGTGTGGCTACACACAGGTGGTAACCTCAACAGATAGAATTTTTTGTCTAGGTGCATTGTTAACAACACGAAACGGTTGCATTATGGTTAGCACATATGCTGACTGACTGAGTTTAGGAAAGGTGAGGAGAGGAGGATAGGGCTGATTACTTTGGTTAATCCATTCTTTGTGCAGCATGGCCTCCAATTTGAGGCCTCGCTAGGCACGGTTAGAAATCATGATTTGTTTAGAGGCTCTGAGTCCCAGCTTGCTGCTCTTTGATGCCTGCATTGCCTGTGATGGAATTGGGCCTCGCTACCTTCCATTCTGCAAGTCCTTTTTTCTTTTGTTTAGCAGCTGTAAATCTCTGTGTATCTTCTTGTTTTTATCATCAACAAGAGCGGCATTAGCTGCTGCTAACTGTATTCTTTCATACGCTTGTCGATTCAAGTATCCTTGGCTTACCTGCTTCTGAAATATTCAATCAATTGAGCAAATCATTCTTTTAGGATGTTAGTTGGTTGATTTGGTTCCTGTTATGCGTGCTTACAAAGAACTAGCAATTACCCATTTAACTGAAAAGATATAGATAATATTGTTTTGTAGAAGTAAATGATACGCTCTCTAATTGGCATATTTCATAATTTAGTTGTAAAATCCTTGTATATGATTCTAATGTCATTTTTACGTGTTCCTGTATTGGAAATATGATTTTACAAGTAAACTCAAGGATAATTTCTCAAAACCCACACCAGTAGCCGCCTATGGTACCACAGGTATGGTACATAATGTCTACAATTGGTTCTCTATAATTTATTAACATTTCTTACAAAAGACAACCTATATCATTTTGCTCAAGTTTAAGCTACTCATTTGTATGAAATTCTTATTGCAAAGCAACACCTCACGTCACACTGAAACTGAAAAAAGAAATCCTCAGTTCAATTTATAGTACACAGAGAAACACATCCATGTTAAGTTTCTTTTATACATGGTTTGCTCCAAGTCTGACCTGAATTGATATCACAACCAAGTTTTGCATTGATTTCGTTTTCTCATCTGACACAATACCAAATCCAAACACAGTCGTGCTACAATGGTGGTTCACACCAATGAAGGGGACAAACGGAAGATTGTATTTGTTCACACGGTATGTGCTATCAAAGACCACGACACCACCAAGGCATCGTAATCCATCCGACATTGTGCGTCTGCCCAAAATATGTTTTCCAGGTGCCCTTCACTATCAGTGCTATGCTTGTAAAAGAATTCTGGATCTTTGTCTTGTCTTGCAGCCATATAATTGAGCATAAATTCAGCATCACAACCTTCAATCCTTTCCTTCTTGTACTTGGCAAAAAAATTATAGAGATCCCGAGGTACAAAACCTACCTTCTCGGGGCCACCATGCTGCTTCTCCATTACTTCCATAATCTCGTGTGTTCGAAGGCCACCAATCCCATACTCAATGGCATCAGCCTTTTGAGCGTCATTCAACCCACGATGAGACCTTATGAAAGTTGTCTGATCACCAATGGGGAGTGGATGGTTATGTTCATAGACATCTCGATCTCCATTCTCCACTTTCCATAGACATCTCGATCTCCATCCGAGCACCGCATGTTGGGGGGATGACCCCCGGTGTGCCAAAGGCATGCCAAACCGGATGGCTCGTGCCATCAAGATACCGGTTTAATGTTTATACCGGAACCTGAGGTTAAGAGTTTAGCTAAGTGGAGCTAAGCCGGTATCCCCAAGAGGGGTATACCGGAACCCGGTAAAGAAGATACCGGAAAGGAGAGCCTGTCGGCAGGACCGGTCAAAGATTCTCTCCAGAGCTAGAAGACAAAGATGAGCTAAGCAAAGTAACTTTTGACGAAGGGCTGACGATAAAGAGAAGAGTGACGGTCAAAGAAGCCGGAGGACGTCAGCGCCCCTGATTAAAGAGGACTCCGGTGTCATCTATGATTAAAGTAGCTTTGTAAAGTAGTTTGTCTAGTCAAAGATGCCATTAGGGTTTCTTCCAGTGTAAGCCACCCTCTCCCCTATATAAGGAGAGGGGGTACTGCCTCCTACAGGCGCGAGACCATAGAGAGATCAGTGTACTGAGAAACTTGTAACCATGTTGAGATCAATGAAGCTAGCGATCTAGTAAAGAGTTCTTCCTCTTGTCTCTCTTCTTGCATACCGGCCTTTGGTTGTGTTCTTGAGGAAAGCATCCGGAAGTTCTTCCCATCTAATCGCAAACCCTCCCCCGAATCCTCATACGTCCATTCGGCCCCAACTTAAGCCATCCTATGGCATCTGCTCGTTCACCACGACGACAGTTGGCGCCCACCGTGGGGCATGAAGTGGCGCATGCTGGAATACACATTCGGGCGGGCCTCCTCGAGTTCGCCGGCGAACGGACGGTGTCTGCGGTTGTGCAGAGCTTCTACTCCATCGATTTCATCAACGACAACGCGGGCTGCTTCGCCAACGGCGGCATCTTCCCCAAGAACGGCCGCGTCATCGAGTTCGGCAGCCACCGCATCTACTTCGGCACCGTCCCCGTGCGCCAGCGCCTCTCGCCGGTGCTGGTAGCACCGGACCCGCCAAGATGGCTCCGTGCTGGTCGCGCTCCCGGCAGCGTCGAGGTAATGATGACCGGTGTGGGCTGGTGCAGGAAAGGAGGTTGAGGCTGAAGGTGCTGGTCGCGCGGTTTCGACCCGTGCGGCTAAGCCACCGCTGGAGCGCGACGCAGGCGCAGCGGGAGCATCATCCGCGCCACCGGCAACGCCTCTCCAAACGGCGATGAACGCGCTGGCGACCCCCATCGCGCAGAACATCGACCCGGCAGCGGCTCAGGCGGAGCTGGAGGCGCAGCGCTGATGTCTACGGGAGCTTCTATTCTTGTAGACAGTGTTGGGCCTCCAAGAGCAGAGGTTTGTAGAACAGCAGCAAGTTTCCCTTAAGTGGATACCCAAGGTTTATCGAACTCAGGGAGGAAGAGGTCAAAGATATCCCTCTCATGCAACCACCGCAACCACAAAGCAAGAAGTCTCTTGTGTCCCCAACACACCTAATAGGTGCACTAGTTCGGCGAAGAGATAGTGAAATACAGGTGGTATGAATAAGTATGAGCAGTAGCAACGGTGCCAGAAAAGTGCTTGGCGTGTAGTTGATGGTGGTGGTATTGCAGCAGTAGTAACGCAGTAAAACAGTAAACAAGCAGTAGTAACGCAGCAGTAGTAAACAAGCAGTAGTAACTCAGCAGTAGTAACGCAGCAGTAGTAAACAAGCAGTCGTAACTCAGCAGTATTTAGGAACAAGGCCTAGGGATTACACTTTCACTAGTGGACACTCTCAACATTGATCACATAACAGAATAGATAAATGCATACTCTACACTTTTGTTGGATGATGAACACATTGCGTAGGATTACACGAACCCTCAATGCCGGAGTTAACAAGCTCCACAATAATGCTCATGTTTTAGTAACCTTCAGTGTAAGATAGATCAACGAGACTAAACCAAGTACTAGCATAGCATGCACACTCTGTCACCTTCATGCATATGTAGGAGGAATAGATCACATCAATATATCATAGCAATAGTTAACTTCGCAATCTACAAGAGATCATGATCATAGCATAAACCAAGTACTAACACGGTGCACACACTTGTCACCTTTGCACACGTGCGGGAGGAATAAACTACTTTAATAACACATCACTAGAGTAGCACATAGATAGTAGTGATACAAACATGCTGCAATCATAAAGAGATATAAATAAGCACCTCACTATGCCATTCAACGGTGAATAAGTATTCTGTGAAATCTAGCCTAAGAGACCCACACGGTGCACACACTGTCACCTTTACACACGTGGGACGAGGAGTCTCCGGAGATCACATAAGTAAAACTCACTTGACTAGCATAATGACATCTAGATTACAAGCATCATCATATGAATCTCAATCATGTAAGGCATCTCATGAGATTATTGTATTGAACTACATAGGAGAGAGATGAACCACATAGCTACCGGTACAGCCCCGAGCCTCGATGGAGAACTACTCCCTCCTCATGGGAGCAGCAGCGGTGATGAAGATGGCGGTGGAGATGGCAGCGGTGTCGATGGAGAAGCCTTCCGGGGGCACTTCCCCGCTCCGGAAGGGTGCCGGAACAGAGATCCTGTCCCCCAGATCTTGGCTTCGCGATGGCGGCGGCTCTGGAAGGTTTTCGTGGGTTTCGTCAATTGGTATCGGGTTTTCTGATCCAGGGGCTTTTTATAGGCGGAGAGGCGGCGCAGGAAGGTCGAAGGGGGGCCCACACCCTAGGGGGCGCGCCCCCCCCCCCTTGGCCGCGCCGGGCTAGGGTTTGGTGGCCCTGTGCCTCTTCTCTGGCGGTTCTCGTGTGTTCTGGATGCTTCCGGGTAAAATAGGAACTTTGGCGTTGATTTCGTCCGATTCCGAGAATATTTCGTTACTAGGATTTCTGAAACCAAAAACAGCAGAAAACAGGAACTGGCACTTCGGCATCTTGTTGATAGGTTAGTTCCAGAAAATGCACGAATATGACATAAAGTGTGCATAAAACATGTAGATAACATCAATAATGTGGCATGGAACACAAGAAATTATCGATACGTTGGAGACGTATCAGCATCCCCAAGCTTAGTTCTGCTCGTCCCGAGCAGGTAAAACGATAACAAAGATAATTTATGGAGTGACATGCCATCATAAACTTGATCATACTATTTGTACAGCATATGTAGAGAATGCAGCGATCAAAACAATGGTAATGACATGAGTAAACAAGTGAATCATAAAGCAAAGACTTTTCATGAATAGCACTTCAAGACAAGCATCAATAAGTCTTGCATAAGAGTTAACTCATAAAGCAATAATTCAAAGTAAAGGTATTGAAGCAACACAAAAGAAGATTAAGTTTCAGCGGTTGCTTTCAACTTGTAACATGTATATCTCATGGATATTGTCAACATAGAGTAATATAATAAGTGCAATAAGCAAGTATGTAGGAATCAATGCACAGTTCACACAAGTGTTTGCTTCTTTGAGGTGGAGAGAAATAGGTGAACTGACTCAACATTGAAAGTAAAAGAATGGTCCTCATAGAGGAAAAGCATCGATTGCTATATTTGTGCTAGAGCTTTGATTTTGAAAACATGAAACAATTTTGTCAACGGTAGTAATAAAGCATATGCATCATGTAAATTATATCCTATAAGTTGCAAGCCTCATGCATAGTGTACTAATAGTGCTCGCACCTTGTCCTAATTAGCTTGGACTACCTGGATTATCACCGCAATACATATGCTTTGACCAAGTTTCACAAAGGGGTACCTCTATGCCGCCTGTACAAAGGTCTAAGGAGAAAGCTCGCATTTGGATTTCTCGCTTTTGATTATTCTCAACTTAGACATCCATACCGGGACAACATAGACAACAGATAATGGACTCCTCTTTTAATGCTTTAAGCATTTGACAACAATTAATTCTTTTCTCATTAGAGATTTGAGGATATTTGTCCAAAACTGAAACTTCCACCATGAATCATGGCTTTAGTTAGCGGCCCAATGTTCTTCTCTCACAATATGCATGCTCAAACCATTCAACTCAGTGTAGATCGCCCTTACTTCAGACAAGACGAACATGCATAGCAACTCACATGAAATTCAACAATGAGTTGATGGCGTTCCCCAGTAAACATGGTTATCGCACAACAAGCAACTTAATAAGAGATAAAGTGCATAATTACATATTCAATACTACAATAGGTTTTAAGCTATTTGTCCCATGAGCTATATATTGCAAAGGTGAATGATGGAATTTTAAAGGTAGCACTCAAGCAATTTACTTTGGAATGGCGGGAAAATACCATGTAGTATAGGTAGGTATGGTGGACACAAATGGCATAGTGGTTGGCTCAAGTATTTTGGATGCATGAGAAGTATTCCCTCTCGATACAAGGTTTAGGCTAGCAAGGTTATTTGAAACAAACACAAGGATGAACCGGTGCAGCAAAACTCACATAAAAGACATATTGAAAACATTATAAGACTCTACACCGTCTTCCTTGTTGTTCAAACTCAATACTAGAAATTATCTAGACCTTAGAGAGACCAATTATGCAAACCAAATTTTAGCAAGCTCTATGTATTTCTTCATTAATAGGTGCAAAGCATATGATGCAAGAGCTTAAACATGAGCACAACAATTGCCAAGTATCACATTACCCAAGACATTATAGCAAATTACTACATGTATCATTTTCCAATTCCAACCATATAACAATTTAACGAAGAGGAAACTTCGCCATGAATATTATGAGCTAAGAACACATGTGTTCATATGAACCAGCGGAGCGTGTCTTTCTCCCACACAAGCATGATGTAATCCAATTTATTCAAACAAAAACAAAAACAAAAGCACACAGACGCTCCAAGTAAAGTACATAAGATGTGGCCGAATAAAAATATAGTTTCAAGAGAAGGAACCTGATAATTTGTCGATGAAGAAGGGGATGCCTTGGGCATCCCCAAGCTTAGATGCTTGAGTCTTCTTGAAATATGCAGGGATGAACCACCGGGGCATCCCCAAGCTTAGAGCTTTCACTCTCCTTGATCATAGTATATCATCCTCCTCTCTTGACCCTTGAAAACTTCCTCCACACCAAACTCGAAACAACTCATTAGAGGGTTAGTGGACAATAAAAATTAACATGTTCAGAGGTGACACAATCATTCTTAACACTTCTGGACATTGCATAAAGCTACTGGACATCAATGGATCAAAGAAATTCATCCAACATAGCAAAAGAGGCAATGCGAAATAAAAGGCAGAATCTGTCAAAACAGAACAGTTCGTATTGACGAATTTTAAAATGGCACCAGACTTGCTCAAATGAAAATGCTCAAATTGAATGAAAGTTGCGTACATATCTGAGGATCATGCACGTAAATTGGCATAATTTTCTGAGCTTCCTGCAGGGCAGTGGGCTCAGATTCGTGACAGCAAAGAAATCTGGAACTGCGCAGTAATCCAAATCTAGTACTTACTTTACTATCAAAGACTTTACTTGGCACAACAAAACACAAAACTAAGATAAGGAGAGGTTGCTACAGTAGTAAACAACTTCCAAGACACAAATATAAAACAAAGTACTGTAGCAAAATAACACATGGGTTATCTCCCAAGAAGTTCTTTCTTTTTAGCCGTTAAGATGGGCTCAGCAGTTTTAATGATGCACTCGCAAAAGATAGTATGTGAAGCAAAAGAGAGCATCAAGAGGCAAATTCAAAACACATTTAAGTCTAACATGCTTCCTATGCATAGGAATCTTGTAAATAAACAAGTTCATGAAGAGCAAAGTAACAAGCATAGGAAGATAAAACAAGTGTAGCATCAAAAATTTCAGCACATAGAGAGGCATTTTAGTAACATGAAAATTTCTACAACCATATTTTCCTCTCTCATAATAACTTTCAGTAGCAACATGAGCAAACTCAACAA